>NW_021619393.1:0-4679 GCF_004785775.1 Grammomys surdaster | reverse complement strand
GCCTCAGCTAGACATGGCTACCTGGGAGGTTGTTTGTGGTCTTCGCTGCTCCCAGAGCCTGGAGGTGACCTTTGAATAAGTTTGTTCTGGGGTTTCATCTGCGCAGGCATTTGGATTATGGGCTTGTGTGTTGAAACATTCTTGGAAAGATGGCAAACACAGAAACGCCTAGTTTCTACAGTATCTTATACCATTCTTGGACTTTGTTTTAACATTATGATGTAAGATATATTTGGAGTTAATACGAGAAAATTGTAAATGTCCCTCTCATCTTGGGTAGCAGTCCAGCGTTAGCTGTGCAGCACTGTTTTAGACTCCCATTGTATAATAGTGTCTGCTGACTTCATTCACGTCGCCCCCTTCCCCTACAGGAAGTAGTATAAAAGGTGACATTCTTCTTTGGATGCTTACTTGGCATAAGATGTAGGTGTTACAGATGTCCCCACCCCACCTTTTGTACTTTGTACCTTCTGCTTTTCTTGTCCTTGTCATCCTTTGGGATCTTCCACTTAGGACTGTGTCACAGTTTCAGGTCTCTGGTATACTTAAGAAGTACTTCTGGGGTTGTCCGTGCTGTATAAATCTCCCCTGTGCCTAAGTGGCTAGACTTGCAGTCTTCTGTTCCTATCTAAGTTGTTCAAAGTGTAACCTGGAGACTGAACGTAAAAGAGACTTAAGGATGATGTCGTATGTGCAATGCAAAATCTGTTCTAGGCTGGTTCACCTTTGAGTATTAATCAGTGCTGGATGCATGCTATTACTAAAGAGATAGTTGTTTCCTTTTTAAAAAAGAATTGTTTTATTGCCGGGCATTGGTGGCACACGCCTTTAATCCCAGCACTTGGGAGGCAGAGACAGGTGGATTTCTGAGTTCAAGGCCAGCCTGGTCTACAGAGTGAGTTCCAGGACAGCCAGGGCTACACAGAGAAACCCTGTCTTGAAAAACAAACAAACAAACAAACAAAAAAAACAACAAAAAAAACAACAAAAAAAAACCAAAAAAAATTTGTTTTATTTATTTACATTTCAAATGTTGTTCCCATTCCCAGTCTCCTTTCTAAAAGTTTTCACCCCATCCCCCTCTCCCTTGCCACTGAGATGTTGCTGCTCCCCACGCCTACCCCATCCCCACTCTCAACTCCCTTCCCCCATCCCTGTTCCCTGGGGTATCACGACTTTCCAGAATTAGGCTCAACCTCTTCCAGTGAGGCCAGACAAGGTAGGCCTCTGCTACATGTGTGCCAGGGGCCTCGGACCAGTACATATGTGCTTAAAGAGGCATTTCTTTCTTTTTTTTCTTTCTTTCTTTCTTTTTTTTTTTTTGTTTGTTTGTTTTCGAGACAGGGTTTCTCTGTGTAGTTCTGGCTATCCTGGAACTCACTCTGTAGACCAGGCTGGCCTCGAACTTAGAAATCCGCCTGCCTCTGCCTCCCAAGTGCTGGGATTAAAGGCGTGGGTCACCAAAGCCCGGCAAGAGGTATTAATTAATGTTCTCATTGTGTGTGCAGTAATTTCTCCCAAGGAAGACCTATGAATTCTAGAACAGCTTCATCTTCAGCCTTTTAGGAAAGGATTTCTGAGACATGCTCTATTGATTCCGGTGGCCTTGACCGCAGTCTGTTGCTCCCTGAGTTATTGGCCTTGCTTTCCTCTTCATTAAACTTTCTAAATTCCTATGTTAAGGATCCATACCACAGTAGAGTTTTAAAATGAACCATTTTGCTTCCAGTTTCTGGCTATTATGAATAAGGCTGGTATGAACATAGTGGAGCATGTGTCCTTGTGATATGGTGGAACATCTTTTGGGTATATGCCCAGGAGTGGTACAACTGGGTCTGGGTATATGCCCAGGAGTGGTACAACTGGGTCTTGAGATAAAACTTTTCCCAATTTTCTGAGGAACCACCAGATTGAGTTCCGGAGTAATTGTACACATTTACAATCCTACCAGAGATGGAGAACTGTTCATCTTTCTCATCATCCTTGCCAGCATGTGCTGTCTCTTGAGTTTTCAATTTTACCTAATTTGATTGATGTAAAGTGGATTCTCTGGGTTATTTTGATTTGCATTTACCTGATGACTAAAGATACTGAACATTTCTTTAAGTGCTACTAGGTCATTAGAGAGTCCTCTGTTGAGAATTCTGTTTAGCTCTGTATCTTATCTTTACTTGGATTATTTGTTTTTTTTTCTGGCATCTAGCTTGAGTTATTTATAAATTTTGAATATTAGCCCTGTATTGGATGTAAGGTTAGTGAAGATTTCAATTTGTAGGCTGCCATTTTGTCCTATTGACAATGTCTTTTGCCTTACAGAAGCTTTTCGTTTTCAATAGGTCCCATTTATCAACTGTTGATCTTAGAGCCTGAGCCAACTGTGTTCTATTCAGAAAATTCTTCCCTGTGCCAATGTGTTCAAGGGTATTTCCCACTTTGTGTCTGTTAGATTCAGTGTATCTAGTTTTATGTTGAGGTTCTTGATCTACCTTATGCAGGGTGATAAATACGATCAATTTGATTCTTCTGTATGTGCGCTGCAGTTAGACCATCATCATTTGTTGAAGATGCTTTTTATTCTACTGTATGATTTTTGCTTCTTTGTCAAAGCTCAAGTGTCAGTAGGTCTGTGGGTTATTTCTGGGTCTTCAGTTGTATTCAATTGATCTGCCTGTCCATCTCTGTACCAATATCCTGCAGTTTTTATTTGTTTTATTTTTAAGCACTATTGCTATGTAGTACAACTTCAGTTCAGGGACTGTGATTTTATAAAGTCCCAGAGGGTCTTTACCTGCCAGGAGACCCAGAGTGAGACAGGAGACTCGGATATATACAAAAGCAAGAGGTTTATTTTCAGACTTCCTGGGATCCAACTTCAGTGGTCTCTCAAGGAAAAAAGTGGAGGAAACCTAGATTCTAACTTACAAACATCTTTTTTTTTCTTTTTTGTTATTTTTTAATTTTTTGTATTTATTTTTATTTTTTTTAACAAACATCTTTTATACATTTACAGTAACAGCAACTAGGCACTTGGAGACCAGTAGTTACGATGATTGGCTGTGCCTATATCGGATCATTCTGGGAGCATACCTTCATTCCCCAGAGGGCATAGGTGGCCTTTGGCCAGTATGTTTTATGGTTTTTCTGAGAAGCATTTCATCAGAGGCATTTCTGGGAAATCTTCCTGGGGCCTGGGACTTGAAACCTCTCCCTTGTGGACTAACCCCTCTCGGAGCCATCTCATGGTTGGATCAGAGTTGCATAATCTTATCATTTTTTCCAGAAGTTCTTTTTTTCATCAGGATTGCTTTGGTTACCCTCAGAGTTTTTTGTTTTTTCCATATAAAGTTGAGAATTGCTCTTTCAGTGTCTATAGAAAGTTGTATTAGAATTCTGAGGGGAATTGCATTGAATTTCTAGATTGCTTTTGGTATCATGGCCACATTGACAATTGTTTTTGGTTGTCTGTTTTTCAAAGCTGGTTTTCAGTGTGAGGAGCTGATGGCCTTGGAACTTGTCAACCAGGCTGGCCTTGAACTCAGGAGTTCTGCCTGTCTGCCTCCCAAGTGACAGAGGATTAAAAGGATGTGCCATCACCAGTTGGTGGATATTACTTTATAAATTTCATTTTCTTTAATGTGTCACTGCTACAGTCTCTTATTTGTATCTATTCTGGAGTGTTTCCCAGGCTTTAAGAATTTCATTCCTTTTTAAAAGTGCTTTAATATTTGTTTCTCATTAGAGAAATACTTTCTGAATGCCAGGCTTGTCTCATGCTTTGTAATTGAGAATTGCTTTGTACACCTCATCCTGCCTCTGTGGCCCAGTGACTTGAAGACTGTCCTGCAACTCTTTCAGGGTTGGCCCTTACTAGTCAGTGAGACTAGTGCCTGAGTGTCCTCTGACTTCCATGGCTTTTATTAGGAACTCTAGATGAAATGGGACTTGAGTTAGAGTTGACTTCACCGGGAACTCTGATGCTGGTGTATTCACAGCAAGTGACAGGATGCAGAGGGAGGAGACCTTTCTTGTTTAACAATATTTGGTTGTCATTAGCAATGAATAGTCAGATAATCAAATTTTGATGATCAGTAAAAGGCCTGATTGGCAGTTTTGTCAGTTTCATAGACTAGGGTCATCAGAAATCTGGATTAGGAACTGAACTAATTTCTAGAAACTAAAATTCTGTAGTTATACTAAGTTAACCAGTATGGAAGATATGAACAGACGGGTGTGACTCTTCCTGACAGGGATGTGATTATTCCAATCTGAAACCTCACAATCAGAAAAGATGCCAGTAATACTTGGCATGCTTTAATACTTATGTCTAGTCCCTAGAGAATATTGGACCGTAAGGCCTGTCTCAACTTTAAAATAATTTTTTTGCGATGATATATACCCTTCCCCGAGCCTTGACCAGGCCTGAAAGACCTTGTTCACAACAGACCAAGTGATAGGATCTAGGTGGAGTTACCCACCTTGGCTGCATGGAACTTAGAAGAACTGTCCTTGGGCTTGTTTTAAGATATTTCAGGCTGTGACCAAGAACGGATTATCCCACCCACCTCCGGCTTAAACCAGAAAGGGGTTCGGGCGGGGCCTTCCCCTTTAAATTGAGAGCTGAGCATTAAAGCATTGAGCCTTGATCAGAGAACTTTGTCTTGCCTTCATCTCTTCTCTCC
>NW_021619392.1:0-1624 GCF_004785775.1 Grammomys surdaster | reverse complement strand
AGTGTTATCAATTTTATGAATTTTTTGCCAAGGAAATGTCCAAGTTTATCAGGAAAAACTGTTTTAAATCACATTCCTTTACTAATCAAATGGAATCCTTATCAATTTTTTATTTTTATGAATTTTACATGAAAATTTCTCCATTTTCGTAAATTTCTTTGATATCTCTATTGTTTGATTTTTCCACAGTGTTTTCAATTTTATGAATGTTAGCCAGTAAATGTTCAATTTTCTCAGGAAAAACTTTTTTAAATCTCATTCCTTTACAAATCAAATGGTCTCCTAATCAATTTTCTACTTTTTATGATTTTCAATACAAATTTCCTTGTTCATAACTTTCTTTAATTTCTCTTCGTTTTGATTATAGTTTATTATTGGCTGATTAATTTTTCTTCAACTTTTCACTATTTTCTCTGAATTTTTCACTAGCTGTTTCCACAGTGTTTCCAGTTATATGAATTTTTTGCTAGTAAATGTTCAATTTCATCAGGAAAATCTGTTTTAACTCACATTCCTTTACAAATGAAATGTTCTGCTTATCAATTTTCTATATTTTATGAATTTTAAGTGCAAATTTCTCCTTTTTTCATAAATTTCTTTGATATTTCTTTTGTTTGATTTTTCCACAGTATTTTCAATTTTATGAATTTTTGCCAAGTAATTGTTCAATTTTATCAGGAAATCTGTTTTAAATTACATTCCTTTACAAATCAAATGGCCTCCTAAGCAATTTTCTATTTTTTATGGTTTTCAATACATATTTCCTTGTTCATAACTTTCTTTAATTTCTCTTCTCTTTGATTATAGTTTATTATTGGCTTTTTAATTTTTCGTCAAGTTTTCACTATTTTTCCTGAATTTTTTATTAGTTTTTTCCACAGTGTTTTCAATTTTATGATTTTTTTTGCCAAGTAAATGTTCAGTTTTTTTCTGGAAAAATTGATTTAAATGACATTCCTTTACAAATCAAATGGTATCCTTACCAATTTTCTATGTTTTATGAATTTTAAATGCAAATTTCTCCTTGTACATAAATTTCTTTGATTTCTCTTCCGTTTGATTATAGTTTGTCATTGGGTGTGTAATTTTTCTTCAAGTTTTCACTCTTTTTCCTGAATTTTTCACTAGTTTTTTCGACAGTGTTTCCAATTTTATGAATTTTATGCAAAGAAAATATTCAATTTTATCAGGAAAAACTCTTTTAAATCACATTCCTTTACAAATAAATTGGTCTCCTTATCAGTTTTCTATTTTTTATAAATTTTAAAAGCAAATTTCTCCTTGTTCATAACTTTATTTGATTTCTCTTCCGTTTGATTATAGTTTATCATTGGCTTTTTAATTTCTCTTCAAGTTTTCACTATTTTTCCTGAATTTTTCACTAGCTTTTTCCAGTGTTTTCAGCTTTTAATTTTTTGCCAGGTAAATATTCAATTTTATCAGGAAAGACTACTTTAAATCACATTCCTTTACAAATCAAATGTTCTGCTTATCAATTTTCTATTTTTTATGAATTTTAAAAGCAAATTTCTCCTTGTTCATAACTTTCTTTGATTTCTCTTTCTTTTGATTATTGTTTATCATCGGCTATTTAATTTTTCTTCAAGTTTTCACTATTTTTCCC
>NW_021619391.1:0-1508 GCF_004785775.1 Grammomys surdaster | reverse complement strand
ATTAATTCCTGATACTATTACAAATGTTATGTTGTGCTTGCAGACAGGAACCTGTCATGACTGTTCTCTGAAAGGTCCCACAATCGGCTGACTTAAACCGTGAAGATACTCACAGCCAGGTATTGGACAGTGGTCAGGGGCCCCTATGGAAGAGATTGGGGAAGGAATGATGGAACTGCAGAGGATTGCCTCAGTGGGACAGCATGCACCTAGTCCTCTAGAGACATGGTTCTCCAGGCTAGGGGATACTGAGGCACCATCCTCTCAGAGGTGAATGGGAGGGGAGATGCAGGAAAAACTATTGGAGGAGGACCAGGAAGGGAAAGCAACATTTGGGATGTAAATCAATGAAATAATAAAACAAAAAGTTACTTAGAGCAGCAGTTCTGAACCTGGGACTTGTAACTACACTGAGAATCAAATGACCCCTTCTCAGGGTTCCATAAAATCATCTGCATATCAAATACATTCCATTTGCAAAATGACTGCTATGAAGTAGCAAATGAAATTTTATATTTTGTAGTCACTCCAACATGAGGAATCTTAATAAAGTTTGCAGCAGTAGGAAGGTTGAGAACCACTGCCATAGAGATCTCCTTTCTAATGTCCTTCCTGTAAAGGATGAGATGTAGGCATCATGCAATACAATGTTGGAGTGTGAGTATGGAGAGAGCAGAATGAAGAATCCTACAGGAATTTCAGATAGCAGTTTAGTGGGTTTTGCCCAATGCTGCTTGTATTATGTTAATTTGTATTCCAAATATTGTTTTTGCAGGAGAGATTCCACATGTTCAAATATAAAACACTGAGGTACCCTGTCCCCACTTAGTTATGACAGGTAAATAAAGATGCTAGTAGCAAATGACTGGGCAGAGCAGACAGAGGTAGGACTTTTCAGATTCCTGGGCTTGGGTCCAAGAAGAAGGGGAAGGAGGAGAAGGAGATCTGCCATGCCAGGAGAAGAGGATAGGAGACCCCTTGTCTGAGAACAGTGGAGAACTGGGAGGCATAGACAACATGTGCAGTAACTTCGAGATCATGACCAAGTTGGGCAGCCTTCTGAGTCCAGAGTGTACAAAATACAGTATAGAATTTAGAATGTGACTACTCAGGATTTTTGGCAGGAGGTGTATTATCCAACTAGAGGTTAGGAAGTGGCTCAGCTATTATACTGATTAAGGCATAACAAAATATAGAGGCTGTGTGTGTGTCTGTGTGTGTGTGTGTGTGTGTGTGTGTGTGTGTGTGTGTATGTGTGTGTGTGTTTCATTTGGGAACATAGATCTTTGTGGCCAATAGCAGGAATGTGCTCCTAGAATTTATATATAACATATATTGTTATATAGCAGTGCACCCGTTTACTCAGAATGAGTCCTCTGTCCAGTACAGGTCGAGGAAAACCTTTTACATAGGGTTTTTCCACAGGAAACCACAGTTAGCAAAGAAGTATGGCCCAGGCCTGGCCTTTCAGAGCACTGTCATAGGAGTCCCTGAGCCAATTCCAGGTC
>NW_021619390.1:0-2339 GCF_004785775.1 Grammomys surdaster | reverse complement strand
CATTATTTCTCTGTTTAATTTTTGTCTGAATGACCTGTCTGGTTGTATCGTGCATGGGATTTGTTGTTGGGTTGAATTGTTCTTTCCACATCTGTCCCCGCAAAGGGCTAGGGCCATGGCTCGGAGGGTCAGAGGCATGGTAAGTTTGTGTTCTTCCTAGGCTGGACCTAGGTAGGTGCTGGGCTTTGTGAAGCCACGAGACTTCATTCTGGAGTTGAGGAAACACAGACTGAGGTCTTGCAGGGAGCTGGAGCTCTTGGCTTGGGGCTCCCTGGGCCAAATGGCATCCAGGAACTGGCTGGTTCTCAGGCTCTTGGGCCCCCAGACACTGTTGCTGTTTCATGGAAGGTCTGAGAATGAAGTGATGGTGTACGGGTTGGATTTGCCTGCAATCAAAGAGGAGAGGGTGAGAGATGAGATCTGGCTGCATTCTATGGGAATAAGAGTCTCTTTGGCTGTGTGGTGGCTGTTCGCTTGTTTTGGGTGGCTTGGTTGGTGGTCTCCGTGGCTGGGAACACAATGAGTTCTTCTGTGGGAGATTAGGCTGTGGCTCTGTAGATGAACACCTACTCCACTGTTCCCCACAGCAGGTTCCAAGGAAGAGAAACAATCCATCATCTTAAGATGTTTATTGTCATGGCTGAAAGTAGATGAAAACTATACCTCAGTTTCCTCAGGGTGGGTCTGAGGTTAAATACCTTTTCCAAGGAGGAGGGTCTGGGAAGGAATGTTTAATTGGCCATGCCCCGCTTCCCATTAGGTATCTCATTAATATGGGGATCTGTCTTGAGGTTCTGTGGCCTGTATTCATGCCCTCTACCTGTGGAGGGGCTAGTGGGAGTTGTCCTATATGATGAAAGAATCCAAATCTATGGAAGTCTGCTGCCTCGTGTCATGAGGCTGGAGTCTGGGAATGTGGTCAAATGCATGCTGTCCCTTAGGGTCACCTGCATCCCACCTGGGGCTCCTAGAATCACCTGGAGTCTCCCACAGTCTCCAGGAGGCATTTGACTAGAAACCAGGTTGCCTTTCACTGTCCTATACCTGTCATCGATTGATGAGACTGAGATGTTGAAGTTTCCCACTAACAGCTTGTGGAGTTTGATGTTAGATTTAAGATAATGGTGTTTTATTTACAAATGTCATTCCCATTGTGTTTCTTCATACCCATCAAAGGATAACATCTATTTAGATAATATCTCAATGATGGACATCTATGCCGTGAAATACAATGCATAGATGTCCATAATTGAGACATTATCTTAATAGATTTCTCCTTTGAAGAGTATGAATTGTCTTTCCCTGACACTTTTCATTAATTTTGGGTGAATGTCTATTTAACTAGATATTAAAATGGCTACTTCAGCTTGCTTCTTGGATTCATTGGCTAGGGAAACTTTTTTCCAACCCTCCTTCTATCTTTATTGCTGAGGTTTTCTTGTGAGCAGCAGGATAATGGATCCTGTTTTCTATTCCATTTTTATTGTCTTTTGATTGGTGAATTGAGTCTATTGGTTTTGAGAGATACTAATGACCAATAATTGTTATTTCCTGTTATTTACATGCTTGAGTGTGTGTGGTGTGTGTGGTGTGTGTGTGGTGTGTGTGTGTGTGTGTGTATGTGTCCATCCCTGGGTTTTTCTGGTAGAGAATTACTTATTTCCTGTGATTTTTTTTTTTGGATATACTTACCTTGTGAGATTGAAGTTTTCCTCTCATATTTTCTATAGAGCTCAATTTGTGGATAGAAATTGTTTGAATTTGATTTGTCTTGAAATATCATGTTTTCTCCATCTCTGGCAATTGAGTTTTGTTGGGATAGGTTGGCATTTATGGTTTTTTAAGTTGAAAGATATATGTCCAGACAATTCTAGCTTTTAGAGACTCTATTGGGAAGTATAGTGTAATTCTGATAGGTCTGCTGGTGTACGTTACTGTCCCATTTCCCCTGATGCTTTTAATAGTCTTTTTTTTTTTTGCTGTTTTGTAGATTTTGTCCTTTGATTATTATGTGCTGGGAGGATTTTCTTTCCAACTCAAGTCTAATTGGTGTTCTATAAATTTCTCCCATGTTAATAGGAATCTCTTTCTCATGGTTGGGAAATTTTTCTTCTATAATTTTACTGAAAATATTATTTGGACTTGGACATGGAACTCCTCCCCTTCTGCTATTCCCAGTAGGTCTTTTGCTGGCATCCCAGATTTCCTGGGTGTTTTGTGTCAGAAATTTTTAATATTTAATATTTTCTTTGATGTATCAATTTATTCTATTTTATCTTCTCTTTTTCACCTCTTATATTCTGTTAGTGATGCTTGCTTCTGTAGTTCTTGTTCTCTTT
>NW_021619389.1:8638-10496 GCF_004785775.1 Grammomys surdaster | reverse complement strand
CCCCCTGGGGCATCCAGCCTTCATGAGGTCAAGGTTCTCTTCTTCCACCTATGCCCAGCAGGGCCCTCCGCTTTTACATATTCAGCTGAAGCCCTGGATCCCCCCCTAAGTGCTCCCAGGCTGGTGGTTTAGACCCTGGGAGCTGTGGTTGGTTGGTATTGTTGCTCTCCTCATGGTGCCATAAATCCTTTCAGCTCCTTCAGTCTTCACTCTAACTCCTCTATTGAGAACCCCATGAAGATTCTTACAAATAATCTGGCTGCATTCAGGAGGGCTATCTCTGGAACACAGCTTCTTGGTGCTCTCATAAAATACTTCCAATATATTATACATCAACTGTGACAGTTTCTAAGTCACTGGCAATTTCTTAGCTCAAACTAACCTGATTCAGCTATCCAAGTAAACTCTAATATTCTGGATTCTAAAGCCATAGCAACTTGCCCTAAACTTCCAAGTTCTATCAGTTGCTGGTGCTGGAACAGGGCCCCTAGTACAATGGCATTTATCCCAGCAACCTAGTCTCAATGGTTTGCTCACTGCCTAAGTATTGCTGTAATGGAACATGATCTGTAGACTGACCTTGAACCAAGAGATCTGCTTGTCTCACACACTTGATTTGTGCACCACCAAGTTTGGAACTAATCTTTTCTTTACCCTTACCAAATAAAGAAAACTATTCTTTTGTTTCTTTCTTCTAGGTTGGCCTTGAACTCAAAAAAACCCTGCCTCTCTCTCTCTTGGGATTTAAGATTGATACTCTCATGGATAAACACAAAGCTTTTCAGAGCCAGTATTCTCAAGATCTCAATCCAAAGTTACTGTCATACCATGGCATGATTTGGACCAAAACCCTCTGTTTTCTAGCCCATGATCTGGATCTGTGATTTTTCTCCCATTTATCGATTTTAGTTCACAACATATGTATTCATGTTGACAACTGACTGCAGCCATCTCCGTCCATCTCTTGGCAATTTGAATCAGAATCATATCTTTTTTTGTCCAAATGAAAAAAAAGTAACTGCAGCATTAAAAGGCCTACATAATATAAACCATGCCTTTATCACCTGAAAATCTACAAGGAGAATCCCTGGCTGGGGAGGATATTCCCCTCTGGTCAATTTTCAGTTACTTCCATTTAGTATCTGTGGTTACATGATTTAACTCCATTCTACTTCCTGATACCCTTTTGTGAACACTATATTTGAACCCCTCCATTTCGGACGTTCTGTTTCCCATTTTACTCTACTTCTTCAAATGTTTCCCATGAGAGTGAAGAACAGAACAATGTCTAATTTAGGGCTCTTTGAGGCTCCCTTTATTAATTGTATTGATTTACATCTCTTTAACTTATCCTCCAGAATACTCTGAATACAAGCCCACAAAGAAGCCCCATTCTTCACCAAAATAACAAAGATATTTTCTAAGTCTCACATTAATACTCCTCTCATATGAAATCTACTGTGCTAAGACCCCTTATTTAAAATCACTCTTAGCACCACTCTCTGCCCTGCTGCTAATACTTCAGCATATTAAGCTCCATTTAAAGCATCCAAACAGCCAGAATCGAATTTCCAACAAAAACAACAACATGGACAGACCTATCACAATGATAACCCAGTCTCTGATACCCACTTCTATGTTAGTTAAGAATTCATCAAAGAGAAGAGACCCCATGAGTAAGACAACTCTTATGGAGGATGACAGTCAATTTGGGCTGACTTACAACTTAAAGATTCCTCCCACTAACACGATGGCAGAAATTTGGACACCATTCAGGATGACCCAGTGATAAAGGTGCCAGGGAAGGCAGATTATTCTCTTCCACAGGCAGCCAGGAGGATGGTTTTAACCAAGCTGT
>NW_021619389.1:0-8628 GCF_004785775.1 Grammomys surdaster | reverse complement strand
TTATTCTCTTCCACAGGCAGCCAGGAGGATGGTTTTAACCAAGCTGTCCTGACCTGAGATTTTCAAGAATCCTCCATTGTGACACACTTCCTATGACAAAGCGAGAACATCCTCAGTAAGGCCACATATCTGATTAGTGCTAAATTCATGTAGGCTAAGCATAGTGAAACAATCAAAACCATTTTCTGGCACCTATTTGCCTTACAGGAGAAGAAAAGTGACTATGGGGGCTATAGCAGCCCAAAGGACGTTAGAAACTATCCAATGCCAAAATACCCATAGTCTAGTCCAGACTAAACAAAGCTCAGAATCCTAAATGTCCTTTTCTCTTCCTGAACTTCTAAAATACATTCCAGCATCAAATGAAAGCTTAACATCTGATCACATATGTACAACATCATGGGGTCTATATAAACATTTCACAACTTCACAGTGATGATACTCCTTCAAATGAAGCCAAAAATCCAACTGCAAAAATTTCCATTCCTGCATTGACTTTATTGATGTCCAAACTTTTCAGGTTTGCAAACTATAATCCACTTGTGTGTATAAAAGTAACTGTCACCTTTGTCTTGTGCTGGTTCGAATCACTGATCGCTGCTTTCCTCAACAGGCATCCCACAGGGTTCACTGAGGATCATCTGGCCTCTTACAATAAGAGGTTAGGTTTCATCTTTCATCTCTAGTTTCTGTGAGACCATAAGCTCCTGCCAATAGTACTCAACTGTTGCTGCTCTTCCTTGTGGTCATCCCATTTTACTGGACTCTCAAATACACCCAGTTCTTCTGCTTCCACCAGGCAGCACTTTCACAATGAGCCTCTCCTAGGCAGTCTTCAAGATACCAATCAAAAAATTCATTGTATAGCCCCATTCAATCCTTGGACTTCCACAGACACTGAAGCAGCAATTTTCCCAATGGCCTTACCTAGCCACTCACAGGACCAAGCCTCAACTGCTCTTCAGGATCCCTTCATTCCTTCAGTACCACCTGGAAGAATCTTACAAATTATCTGGCTGCCTGCAGGAGGGCTATCTCTGGAACACAGCTTCTTGGTGCTCTCATAAAATACTTCCAATATATTATACATCAACGGTGACAGTTTCTAAGTCACTGGCAATTTCTTACCTCAAACTAACTTGATTCAGCTATCCAAGTAAACTCTACTATTCTGGATTCTAAAGCCATAGCAACATGTTCAAAACTTTCAAGTTCTATTAGTTGCTGTTGCTGGAACATGGCCCCTAGTTGAATGGCATTTATCCCAGCAACCTAGTCTCAAAGGTTTGCTCACTGCCTAATTGTTGCTGTCATGGAACATGATCTGTAGACTCACCTTGAACCCAGAGATCTGCTTGTCTTACACACTTGATTTGTGCATCACCGTGCTTGGAACTAATTTTTCTTTACCTTTACCAAATAACGAAAACTATTCTTTGCTTTCTTTGTTCTAGGTTAGCCTTGAACTCAGAAATTTCCATGCCTCTCTCTCTTAGGACTAAAGATGTATACTATCATGAATAAACACAAAGCTTTTCAGAGCCAGTATTCTCTAGACCTCTATCCAAAGTTACTGTAATACCATGGCATGATTTGGACCAAAACCCTCTGTTTTCTAGCCCATGATCTGGATCTCTGATTTTTCTCCCATTTATGGATTTTAGGTCACAACATATGTAGTCATGTTGACAACTGTCAGCAGCCATCCCCGTCTATCTCTTGGCCATTTGAATCAGAATCATATCTTCTTTTGTCCAAAAAATAATAATAACTGCAGCCTTAAAAGGCCTGTATAATATAAACCATCACTTTCTCAACTGAAAATCTACAAAGAGAATCCCTAGCTGGGGAGGATATTTCCCCCTGGTCAATTCTCAGTTACTTCCATTTAGTATCTTTGGATACATGATTTAACACCATTCTACTTCCTGATACCCTGTTGTGAACACTATATTTGAACCTCTCCATTTTGAGCTTTTGGTTTCCCATTTTACTCTACTTTTTGAAATGTATCCCATAAGAGTGAACAACAGAACAAAGTCTAATCTAGGTCTCTCTGAGGCTCCCTTTATTAATTTACATGTATTTAAATTACCCTCCAGAAAACTCTGAAGACAAGCGCACATGGAAGCCCCATTCTTCACCAAAATAACAAAAGATATTTTCTAGGTCTCACATTAATACTCCTCTCGTATGAAATCTAATGTGCTAAGACCCCTCATTTAAAATCACTCTTAGCACCACTCTCTGCCCTGCTGCTAATACTTCAGCATATTAAGCTCCATTTAAAGCATCCAAACAGCCAGAATCGAATTTCCAACAAAAACAACAACATGGACAGACTTATCACAATGATAACCCAGTCTCTGGTACCCACTTCTATGTTAGTTAAGGATTCAGCACAGAGAAGAGACCCCATGAGTAAGACAACTCTTATGGAGGATGACAGTCAATTTGGGCTGACTGACAACCTAAAGATTCCTTCTATTAACACGATGGCAGGAATTCAGACACCATTCAGGATGACATAGTGCTAAAGGCGCCAGGGAAAGCAGGTTATTCTCATCCACAGGCTGCCAGGAGGATGTTTTTAACCATGCTGTCCACTGTGAGGAGTGACTCCTGCAGTCGGGGTGGGCCTTCAGGGCCATGGGACCAGCCTGGGCTCCAGCATTTGCTTTACTCACCTTGCTAAGTAATGTGGCCCTACTTCTGGCCCCACACCTGCAGCGCAGGGAGCCAGATGACAGGTAGCTGATGGTAGGGACAATGTAGGCCCTTGCCAAGTGTGCAGAGGCTACTCTGCCAGTCCCTGTTTCCCCTTGGCACCAGTCTGTGGGTTCCTTTGTCCCTTGGTGATGAGGAACGTCAGGAGTCAGTGTGTTTGTGCTGGTGATCATGGTGAAAGTGTGCTCATAGTGATGCTAGACTTCTGGCCAGGTGGGTCTCTAGACATCCAGCAGCTCATGATCACACCTGGTGTGCAGTGAGGGCAGGATTTCTAGGATTTCTGTGTCTACAGCAGTAAGGACACTGCAGGTGTCACTCACTACAGTTCCTTGCCTGGTGCTGGCTCCAGAGACAGGCTTGCCTTCAAGAGGAGCTGGAGCTGCTGGAAACAGCTAGCTAGCCCGTAAAGGGCTGACCAGGTCCTAGCGCAGCCTCATACCCTGCCCACCCCCACAGGAGTGTGCTAGGGAGCCGCTCTTCATGCTGTACTGTGCCATCAAGCAGCAGATGGAGAAGGGCCCTATTGACGCCATCACAGGGGAGGCCCGCTACTCTCTGAGCGAGGACAAGCTCATCTGGCAGCAGATTGACTACAAGACCCTCGTGAGCCCCCAGTCCCGTGTCCTCCCCTTCCAGTGAACTGAACTGAGTGAGCAGGACTTGCGGAAGTGAGGGTTGTGACTGATGCTACCATACCACTCTCCTCACACACAGACCCTGAACTATGTGAACCCTCAACATGAGAATGCGCCCGAGGTTCCTGTGAAAGGACTGAACTGTGACACCATGACCCAGGTCAAGGAGAAGCTACTGGATGCTGTGTACAAGGGTGTGCCTTACTCACAGTGGCCTAAGGCTGGGGACATGGACTTGGGTGAGTGGTGGGCAAGTGTCCCTGTGGTGCTGGTCAGAGGTCAGACCCCTTGTTCTGATGGTAGGAAGGTATTCAGCAAAGACTTCAGGGGAGGTGACAGGGTAAGCTAGGGTCTAAAGGCCAGAGTAGAGTGATGGAGGAGACCTATGGAGAAGAGGCAGGGTGTGGGTTTGATAGTCTCTGGGAAGCCAGGGATGTCAGGGCTGAAGGAACAGAACTTTGCACTGGGGAAAGTCAAAAGATATGGGACACAGTTCTGGGATCCTGCAGGAGATTTGGCTGGAATAGCTGAGACTGGGTAGAGCAGGGCCTACCTCTTGGGTGCATCAAGGCACCAGATGAGAGGCCACCTCTGAGCCTGAGAATGTAGCTATTCAGTGGAGGAGCCTCAGCTTCTGGCTGTATCCCAGGTTCTTCCTCAAATGCAGAGCAAGCCCCTCCCTGCCTTCCTGTCTTCCCCCACTCCCTTGTTCTATGTGCCAGTAGAATGAGGAGCTTGGATAGAAGGGAGGGAGGGAGAAAAGGACAGAGGAAGGGGGGGTCCCACCTCTAATACCCTACTTCCTGTAGAGTGGCGCCAGGGCCGCATGGCACGCATCATCCTTCAGGATGAGGATGTCACCACCAAAATTGACAACGACTGGAAGAGGCTGAACACACTGGCTCACTATCAGGTGACCCTACCATCCAGGGACCTCTACATGGGCTTTTTTCCCCTTAAACTAGAACATGCCTAGTCAGGTGTGGATTGTGCCCTGCCCAAGTGATTATCTGCCCTGGAACCATTCCAGTGGAGATTCAGAGTGGTGGCATGACTTGCCTCCAGGAGGTCTTTAGATCCACCCCCCTCCCCCAGATTGGGCAAGACATCTTAGTGGCATCCTGCGACTTGTATCCTTAATATCTGCCCACAGGTGACGGATGGGTCATCGGTGGCACTAGTACCCAAGCAGACGTCTGCCTACAACATCTCCAACTCCTCCACCTTCACTAAGTCCCTCAGCAGATACGGTGAGGGACCTGCAGGGTTGCCAGCAGGTGGTGGGTGGGCAGTGGACCTGGATGGGATGCCATTCCTACTGCTCTGCCAGTGTGTTGGATGCCAAGACTAAGGGGGACATGTGGCTCTTGGCCTTCCCTTTGGTTCTGAAGCAATGCCTGTCCCCATAGCCGATAAACAAGGGACCTCATGCTGCTCATGTGACCACAGTGGCCATCCCCAACATACCTAGCAGGAGCCTTGGTGCCCTCTGAAGGAAAACTGGCTGGGGTAGGGCAGGGTCTGGCCGTGGGTGAAGGACACAGCCCTGCCAGCTAACAGGCTATTCCTGCAGAGAGCATGCTGCATACAGCCAGTAGCCCCGACAGCCTACGCTCACGAACACCCATGATCACGCCAGACCTGGAAAGTGGAACAAAACTGTGGCACCTGGTGAAGAACCACGACCACCTGGACCAACGTGAAGGCGACCGTGGCAGCAAGATGGTCTCTGAGAACTACCTGACAAGGCTGCTGGCTACCAAGGTAGGTGTGTGGGAAGATGCCCAGAATGCATGGCCAAATCCAGAGTTCCTACAGACCTGTCCAGGAGGTTGATGGCTTGGGCAGCCATCAAGCTCACTACTTGCCCTGCAGGGAACACTACAAAAGTTCATGGATGACCTGTTTGAGACCATCTTCAGCACAGCGCACCGTGGCTCAGCCCTGCCTCTGGCCATCAAGTACATGTTTGACTTCTTAGATGAGCAGGCCAACAAGCACCAGATCCATGACTCAGATGTGCGCCATACCTGGAAGAGCAATTGGTGTGAGTAGCATAGGGGTGGGACTGCCAGGGGCCGGGCCTTACAGTGCCAGGATCACCCTGGACATTCCCAGTTTTCAGCCCTGGATCCTGCCACAACCCCACTACTCTAGCCTATAGGAATTCCCTGGGTGAGGGGCTGCCATGTAAGAAACAGAGTTTGGTGGGCCAGAGCCAATTGATAGCATAGAGGAAGTGATATCCATAGCACAAACCTGTGCTCAGTGCTATGAAATGCTAGCACCTGGGGATAGAGATGGCTCTAAAAGGCCTCTCTGAGGTCACATGGTAGTAAATGTGGAGCTGTGTATTGCAAGTGAGAATTCAGGCCACCCAGACCCCAGTGGGCTCACTCCAGTGCTTCCTGTTACTCCTGTGTGCCCAGCCCTGACCTGCATTCTCCCAGAATAGACCACCTGTTCTTGTGGACCAGCCCTAGGTGCCTGTAACCTAGCCCTGGGCCCCACGGCCCCTTGCTCCTGATCGGGGCTGCTCAGCGTTCTCTGGCTTTGGCTGACATGCACAGTTATGGGCTTCTGCTGTGTATAACCCTGACCCAGGCTCTACCCCTGTGTGTGGTTTTCCCATCCCATGGCCCACAACTTTAAAGGAGGGCCACTTGGACTGAAGACTGGACAGTTGACCGTGTTCTCCTGCAAGGTTGCCCCAGACCCCGCTCTACATTCCCATCAGGGCATACCTTTCATGTCCACACACCCCGTTAGCTCCTTTCACCCTGAAGTTGTGTTTTAACCTCCAAGTCGAGTTGACCATTAGCTTTCCTAATCTCATGACCCTTGGCCTAGTGTGCTGTATGAGCCTGGCCTCAACCCAGAGCCCTGTACCGTTCCCCTCACCTTCTCAAGATTCTTCTTGGTTTTTACCTGTTGTCTCCTTCCAGGGCTGTAGGAGCCTAAGTCCCAGGTCTATCTGGGCTGCCTGTCAGGGTCCCAGCAAGGGAGGGACTGCTGTGGGACAGCACTGGCTAGGAGTAGGACTGCTCTACAGAATCTTCTTGATTGACTCTAGAGCAGCTGCCTCAGCCATGTGGAGTTACCAGGCTTTTGGCACATGCCTGTGGTCACCAATAGCCTCAGTCTCCAGTTTTTGCTAGTTAATGTTTGAAAAGCATGTGTTATAATTGGGTGCTTGGCCCAGACTGTCTGAGGCCTTGTGGGGCATAGAGGGTGGGTGGGAAGGCATATGTCCTTGGGCTGGAGCTGAGTACAGGAACAGGATGTAAGCCAGTACAGGCCTCGGATGGCCGTGGACACAAGCTGAACGTGAGGAATGATGACCCGAGAGGCACCAGCTTGTTGGCAGCATGTTCTGTCTGGCCAGTAGGGTGAGGGGTCTGTCCCAGTTGAGCATGTGAACATCCACTCACTCTCTGGGGGACAGAGTCAGGCCTGTGGGATGGTTGGCCACTCTGGCTGCTGTCCAGAAGGGGATGGGATGCAGAACAGCCATCCTGAGCACTCTTGGGCCTGCTTGTCCACAGCCTGCCTCTGCGCTTCTGGGTGAATGTGATTAAGAACCCTCAGTTTGTGTTCGACATCCACAAGAACAGCATAACAGATGCCTGCCTCTCGGTGGTAGCACAGACCTTCATGGACTCCTGCTCTACATCAGAGCACAAGCTGGGCAAAGACTCGCCCTCCAACAAGTTGCTCTATGCCAAGGACATACCCAACTACAAGAGCTGGGTTGAGAGGTGGGTGACCAGCAGGGGTCCTGCAGACCAGGGCCACAGGCTGGTGGGAGGGTAGCCCCTGTGACCCCACCCATGCTGACCCTGCCACTTACTGTCAGGTACTATGCTGACATTGTCAAGATGCCCGCCATCAGTGACCAAGACAAGAGCGCCTACCTGGCAGAGCAGTCCCGGCTGCATCTCAGCCAGTTCAACAGCATGAGTGCCCTGCACGAGATCTACTCCTACATCGCCAAGTACAAGGATGAGGTGTGCCCCTCTCCCAGCCCCACCTGCATCTCAGAGCTCACCCAGTACTTGCATTGCTCCTGTACTTGACAGCCCAGCTGTTCCTGGGGTAGTAAGGAAATTAGAGATTCTGGGCACACACACACAAGGGTCTCCAGGGCAGGGTGAGGAGACAGGGTAACTGTTTTTCTGGGGTGGATAGCTGTGGTCCTGTTATAGAGTTTATTGGGCTGGATGGTATCTATCTCTAGGGCTAGGCAAAGGTTGTTCCTTGTCGTTTGCCAAGGAGCAGCTTTCCTGAGTCTTCCCTCTGGGATGACTTGACTCTGACTTTGCACTAGAACTTATGGGTACAAATAACCAAGGACTGGATGTGTGTGGGCAGTGTCAAAGCACTGAGTGGACCTGGTGGGCCAAGAGTCATGGAGTCTACATGGCTGAGCTAGGGCCCACCTGGGAACAGGCAGAAGATAAACAGGCCAGGGTGACCTAGGTGTGGAGGCTTTGAGCTTGGCTGTGTCCCTGAGCCAGATGGATTATTATTATTATTATAGGTCTAGAGGCAGGGAGACCATGGTTTACTGGCTGTGCTGTGCCAGTGAAGTAGATAGCCAGGCAGCCTGTCTGGAGGTGGGAAGCCACAGAGACAGGGCCAAGACCTTGGAGCTATGGGCTCGGAAGGGCTCTGGGATCAAACCAGCCACAGAAGGGTTCACAGGTTGTAGTGATTAAGGACATAGGATGGGACACGGGGCCTGGGCTCCCACATAGACTGGAGGTAGAGGTGTGATACTCAAGATAACCTAAGAGCATAAGAATCCCAGCAACAATAGAGAACATTGACCATCAGAAGGCAGGGGAGCACTGCCATAGCATACTCATAGAAGCCTGAGAAGGGTGAGTGGGAGAGGCCATAGCCAGGAGCCAAAGTCTATTGATGAAGGAGATATGGGTGGAGGTAATGACCTTGGGGGCTCACCTTAGAGTACTGTAATACCCTGGTTCAGAACTGTTTTCACAGCTAGGACTGGTAGAGTCAGGTCTTGCCTGACTGCTCCCAAAATCCCCAAGGCACACCAATGTCATATGTGGTGGCCCAGCAGCTTTCCTTAGAGCTTCCAGCCCATGTCTGTGGGTAGCTAGTCCTGACTTTGACCCTGTCCCACCCTTCACCCCACCCCTGCAGATTCTGGTGGCTCTGGAAAAAGATGAGCAGGCACGAAGGCAGCGGCTTCGGAGCAAACTGGAGCAGGTGGTGGACACGATGGCCCTGAGCA
>NW_021619388.1:0-2061 GCF_004785775.1 Grammomys surdaster | reverse complement strand
TTATTATTAACATTAATATGTATTATCACTGTAAACTATAGAGTGGTACATGTATTTTATTCAGAATCCCCTGTTTAACTTGAAAATGAAAGTGACAGCAATATAATGGATATATATATATATCCATGACTTCTTTTCAATAAAGAGGACTTGATCAGACTCTCTGTTTTGTCTGCATCCCCACTTTCTCTCTTGCTAGTCCCTGTTGACTGTTCCGAAGAATGGAGCACTTGACCACTGAAAGTGGGGCAGCAAGCCTGGGTCAAGGTGGAAAGATGCACCTTATCTAAGTCACCTCTTGTTGTTCCAGCCTATTTAAAGACATGGAAGAAAGAAGCTTCTGCTTTTTTACAGTTAATCCTCAGACTTGCTGGCAAATATGTTCCTTCATTAGTATTAGAGCTTATTTTTTCAAGATTCTGGAATATACTGAAGTCCGGCTGAGATGTCCAGTCTTGCAGACTGAATTCTTGGACTTTCCATCGGGAGGTAACCATTGTTGAAATAATCAGATCATAACCGGTATGTCACTCTAACACATATCATAAGCATACACACACACACACACACATACATACAAACACACAGGCACACATACACACACACACACACACATATACTCACACACACACAGTGTACTCACACAGTGGCAGACCCAGTCTCAAAAAGTAAAGCAGAAGCAGTTGAGGAACACACCCAGTGTTGACCCTACATATCTACATACCCTCATACACACAAAATACACCTGTGTTGGTTTTCTGTTGTTACAACAAATCATCACTATAGCAGTAAAATTGTTTTCTCTTTGTTAGAGGTACAAATAGTTTTGTTGGATTGAAATCAAGAGGGTATCAAGTTTCAGTTCCATCACGGGAAACAGTCTACTTTACTTCATTTTCTGTACCTGGAGACCACAGGTATTCCTTGGTTTGTAGCACTGTATCAGCTCTTAAGCCAGACATAGAAAGTGTCTTTCACATAGTGTAGTATTCCGACCTTTCTCTTCATAATATTTAGTATCTTCTATAGGTTTTTTTCTCCTTCAAAAGACCCTTAAAATTCATTTAATCTACCTGCATCAACCAGGATAACCACTATAATGCACCGAACTGATATAACTAGTTTTTGATATGTAATCTGTCATATTCACTGAATGGGATGGAGTAATCTTAAACAGTTGGGAAGGTGTTATAGATTAAAATAAGGAAATCATTAAGTTGAATTAGGCAGTAATCTAAAATGTGCATGATTTCAAATAATCTTCCCTTTACTATATTATTGGAGTTAAATAGGTTTATTAATGATAGGGTACAATGACACCAAATATTATTTGAGTGACACAGAAAATGCAAACTATATAGAGCAGTGCTATACACAAAAATTTGCAACCTCAGCTTGATGGCTTGTAACTTAGGTACTTTGAAACCAACGCAACTGGACTCGAAGGTCACAGCTAGATTGGAATATATACTAAGTACCAGATCAGCATAGGTTACATACAGATACTCTGTAAAAAAAAAAAAAAAACAAACACACATCTTGAGGGAGAGACCACTATATGTAAACCAAGCAATTCCAGTTATTCTTTAAGCATAATTTGTTTAGAGTTTTGTCTTGAAATCTCTACATGCCATCAGTTAATTACTTAGAGCAAAATTTCCAAGAAAAAGGGAAAAGATTACAAACAAGACAAAATGTAGAAAAAAATAAAATCCCATTCCTACTTTATTTCTTTTTTAACTTAAATATTATTAGTTTTAAATATATCTTAAATGGTTTTAAGAACTGTGTGCTCTAATGCATTAAAATTTATGCATTTCTAAAGTGTCTAAAACTTACAAATTCTAGTAATTAAATGCTAAGCTCAAAATTATTCTGCACATAAATTTGGGGAAAATTATAAATTAAATTTTTGATCTTCTGTTTTCCATTTGTCTTTCCTCAAGTTTTAATTGATCCCAGTTCTTCAATTTCTATAAAATTAACACACTAGCTTGTAAGAGTTATAAAGTTTTTATGCTTTAAACATTTTTAAATTAAAAAAATAAATTATTTATTTAC
>NW_021619387.1:187-3278 GCF_004785775.1 Grammomys surdaster | reverse complement strand
ACATCTATGCCCCAAATGCAAGGACACCCACATTCATAAAAGAAACTTTACTGAACCTCAAAATATACATTGAACCCCACACAATAAGAGTGAGAGACTTCAATACCCCATTCTCACTAACGGACAGGACATTGAAACAGAAAGCAAACAGAGATACACTGAAACTAATAGATATTATGAACCAGATGGATTTACACTTATCTATAGAACAATTCACCCTAAAACTAAAGAATATACCGTCTTTACAGCACATCATGTTACTTTCTCCAAATTTGACCATATAATCGGTCACAAACAGGCCTCAACCACTACAGGAAGGTTGAAATAGTCCTGTGCATACTATCAGATCAACACAGACTATGGCTTGACTTCAATAACAACAAAAACAACAGAAAACAAACATACCCATGAAAACTGAACAACTCTCTACTCCATGATAATGTTAAAAGAAATAAAAAAAGAAATTAAAGACTTCCTGGAATTCAATGGAAAGGATGACAGAGTATACCCAAACTTATGGGATGCAATGAAAGCAGCGCTAAGAGGAAAATTCTTAGCACTAAATGCCCTGGTAAAGAAATTGGAGAGATCCTACACTAGCAACTTAACAGCACACCTGAGAGCTCTAGAACAAAAATAAACTAACAAATCCAAGAGGAGAACATGGTAGGAAATGATCAAGCTCAGGGCTAAAATCAACCAAATAGAAACAAAGGGAATGATACAAAGAATCAACAAAACCAAATGCTGGTTCTTTGAGAAAATCAACAAGATAGATAAATTCCTAGCCAAATTACCTAAAGGACCCAGAGACAGTATCCAAATTAACAAAATCACAATGGAAAAGGGAGACATAAAACAGAGACTGAGAAAATTTTTTAAAAAATCAGATCCTACTACAAAGAAAACCTATATTAAATAAAACATGAAAATGTAACTACCTAATTCTATGAAACCACAATTACTCTGATACCTAAACCACACAAGGTCTCAACAAAGAAAGAGAGCTTCAGAGCAATTTTGCTTATGAATATTAATGCAAGAATACTCAAGAAAATTCTCACAAACCAAATCCAAGAACACATCAAAACCATCATTCACCATGATAAAGCTGGCTTCCTCCTAGGGATGCAAGGTTGGTTCAACACCCAAAATTCCACCAATGTAATCCACTGTATAAACAAAATCAAAGACAAAATCACCTGGTCATCTCATTAGATGCTGAAAAACATTTAACAGAATACATCACTCCTTCATTTTAAAATTATTTGCTAGAACAGGAATTCAAAGCCCATTCCTGAATAAAAGCAATATGAAACAAGCCAACAGCCAATATCAAATTAAGCGGAGAGATACTTGAAGCAATCCCACTAAAATCAGGGACAAGATAAGGAGGACGACTCTCCCGTATTTATTCTGGACGTTCTAGCTAGAGCAAGAAGACAAAATGACATTAAGGGGATACAGCTTAGCAAAGAAGAAACCAAGATATCACTATTTGCCAATGATATGAGAGTATACATAAACAACACAAAAAAATTCTACCAGAAAACTTCTACAGCTGAAAAATAACTTCATCAAAGTGGCTTGAAATAAAATTAACTCAAATAAGTCCTTCAAATCAAATAAAGTCTTCCTTATACAAATGATAATCAGGCTCAGAAAGAAATTAAGGAAACAACACATTTCACAAGAGTCTCAAATAATATAAAATATCTTGAGGAAACTCCAACCAAACAAACGACAGATCTGTACGGCAAGAACTTCAAATCTCTCAAGAAAGAAATAGAAGAAAAACCTCAAAAAATGGAGAAATCACCCATGCTCATGGCTTGGTAGAATTAACATAGTAAAAATGGCCCTCCTACTAAAAACTATCTACAGAGTCAACACAATCACCATCAAAATTCCAACAGAACTCTTTAAAAACATGAAAAGAGCAATTCTCAATTTCATCTGGAAAAAAAAAAAAAAACAAGAATAGCAAAAACAATTCTTAACAATAAAAGAACTTCT
This sequence comes from Grammomys surdaster, assembly GCF_004785775.1. Classification (NCBI taxonomy): domain Eukaryota; kingdom Metazoa; phylum Chordata; class Mammalia; order Rodentia; family Muridae; genus Grammomys; species Grammomys surdaster. Next base: position 1,262 of record NW_021619387.1, on the reverse strand, counting down.
CAGGGAATCACCATCCCTGACCTCAAGCTATACTACATAGCAGTAGTGATAAAAACTGCACGATATTGGTATAAAGACAGACAGGTTTAAAAATGGAATAGAACTGAAGACCACACACTTATGGACAATTGCTCTTTGACAAAGAAGCAAAAAATGTACATTGGAAAAAAGAAAGCTTCTTCAATAATTGGTGCTGATCTAACTGGCAGTCTGTATGTACAAAAAGGAAAATGGATCCATATTTGTCATTCTGCACAAAGGTCAAGTATAAGTGGATCAAGGTTCTTCTCATAAAAACAGACACGTTGAAGGTAATACAAGAGAAATTGGGAAAGAGCCTAGAACACATTGACACTGGCTGAGGTGGAGGGGGGGGGATTTCCTAAACAGAGCTCCAGTCACTCAGGCTCTAACATCAAGAATGGGTAAACAGGATCTCATGAAACTGGAAAGCTTATAGACCTCAAAGGATATAGTCAATACGACAAACCAGCAACCTACAGTTTGGAAAAAACAATTTACTAACTCAACATCAGATAGAGGGCTAATATCCAAAATATATAAAGAATCCAAGAACCTAACCACCAAAAAACTGAACAACTCAATCAAAAAAAAAAATGTGGTCTAGAACTAAACAGAGAATTCACAATGGAGGAATCTTGAATGGACAAGAAACACTTAAAGAAATGTTAAAAGTTCTTAGTGATTAGGGAACTGCAAATCAAAACGACCCTAAGATTCCACCTTACACCAATCAGAATGCCTAAGATCAAAAATTCTGGTGACAACTCATGTTGTGTGGAGAAAGGACAATACTACTCCATTGCTAGGAGGATTGCAAACCAGTACAACCACTCTGGAAATCATTCTGGAGGTTCTTTGGAAAATGGAAGACCCAGATACATCACTTTTGGGGATACCACAGAGACATGTGTTCCACTATGTTCATAGAAGCCTTATCTGTTATATACAGAAATTGGAAACAACCAAGATGTCCCACAAAAGAATGGATAAAGAAAATGTGGTTGATTTATACAATGGAGTACTACTCAGCTTGAATGACAAGTACTAGGGC
>NW_021619387.1:0-177 GCF_004785775.1 Grammomys surdaster | reverse complement strand
CTCTCTCTCTCTCTCTCTCTCTCTCTCTCTCTCTCTCCTTTGCATATTTCCATTTCCTTCGAGAAGAAAAAGGAGCCCCTCTAGAAGAAATCAGCCACTGTTAAAACCAAAAAGATAAAAGCCAAGGAACCTTCTAAAAAAGAAGGAGACCTTCCTAAGCCTAAGAAGACAAAGAAA
>NW_021619386.1:0-1821 GCF_004785775.1 Grammomys surdaster | reverse complement strand
TAGAGGGACCCATGTCTCTAGCTGTATTTGTGGAGGAAGATGGACTTTTCAGGCATCAGTGGGAGAGGAGGGCCTTGGTCCTTTAAGGGCTGGATGTCCCAGGGAGGGGGATTTCAAGGGATGGGAGGTGGGTATGGCTGGATAGGTGGGGTCATACCCTCATAGAAATAGGAGGGAGAATGAGTTAAAGGGTTTGTGGGGGTGGGGAATAGGGATAACATGAAATGTAGATAAATTAAGTAGCCAATAATAAAAAAGGAAAGGAAAAGAAAAACTTTAAACTTCCCTGATGACAAAGGATTTTGATCAAGTCCTTTTTTTTTTGGTTCGGTTTTTCAAGACAGGGTTCCTCTGTGTAGCCCTGGCTGTCCTGGAACTCACTCTGTAGACAAGGCTAGCCTCAAACTCTCGAACTCAGAAATCCGCCTGCCTCTGCCTCCCAAGTGCTGGGATTAAAGGAGTGCGCCACCACTGCCCGGCTTGATCAATTCTTAAGTACTTCTCACTACGCAAGATCTCTCTGTTGAGAACTCTCTGTTTAGCTCTGACCTCATATTTTAGCTGGGTTATTTGGTTTTCTTGAGACCTCAACATAAAATACTGAATGTAATAGAAGAGAAAGTGGGTTATAGCCTTGAACACATTTGCAAAGGGGAAATTTTTCTAATCAGAAAACCAATGACTAGGGCTCTAAGATCAATAATTGACAAATGGAACTTCATGAAACTGAAAAGCTTTTGTAAGGCAAGGACACTGTCAATAAGACAAAACAGCAACCTACAGATTAGAAAAAGATATTCACTAACCCTATATCCAACAGAGAGATAATATGCAAAATATGTAAAGAACTCCAGAAAAAAAATCTTGTGTAACTGAATATAAATGTGTCAGCTAAAGATATTACCAAATCTTTTATAGTCATAGACTATCTTCAGCATGAGTTCCTTAGGTTCTCAAAGACTACTATGATATGCAAAGGCTTTAAAAGATGGATTATACACTAAACATTTTATTCTAGTATGAAGATATCATGAAGTGCAAAATATTACACCCCTGATTACAATTATGGTTTCTTTTGCAGTATCACTTTTAATTATGATTGTTCACACTACTGCTACATGCAAATATATTACCAATTGTGTATTCAAAAGATTCCTACCCACTATTTGATCCTTGCTGTATTTGGGAATACCTGTATTGTGAAAAGGTCTTATCACATTGTATTTGTAGGGTTTCTCTCCAATATGTATTATTTTCTTATGTATTCAAAAATAATTGTGAAATCCAAATCTTGGGAACAAACAAACAAAACATGTCCTAAGAATTGCCTTTTTGTTATGAGCTTCAAATTATTAATAAAATGAAACTAAGTTGAAATTCCCAGTCCCTAGAGTAGATGGAGACTTCCAATAGTGTACCACCTACAATTATGAATCTTTATGTATAAAAAACATAATGACTGTCCCTAACAATTTCTTTTTAAATTCATCTTTTATACATCAAAACATAATTCCTGCTCCTAACCATAAATAAAAAACAAATGGATATGATTGATAAGACTGTAACACCCATATTCTGTATCTGCTGACATAGTAAATTAGGAAAGGAAAGCCCTTACCTCTAAATATTCATTGGTGGGAATATGTAGCTGTAACTTGGTACAGACATTTCTGGTTTTCAAACATGAAAGCTCTACAGCACCCTGCTCAGTGTGGACAGGGTACTGTGGGGATTGTCACAGTTCAGCTTCCAAGTATGTTCTCTGGCCCTGATTCATCAGCAGCAGCTGCATTACAACAAATTCTAGTCAATTACACTACA
>NW_021619385.1:3190-5484 GCF_004785775.1 Grammomys surdaster | reverse complement strand
GAGGCTCCGGGCAACGCTGATAACCCGGCAAAGAGGCAGAGTCGCGTTTCGGAGCGTCCACTCGTAACGCGGCCCCTCACACACGGAGCCCTGAGTCCGGGGCAGAGGAGCCCAGGGCGGCCTGGAGAGGTTGCAGGCGCAGGCGGAGGAGTCTCAGCCTCAGGAAGGCTCTGCGAGAGGCCCGGAGCCGAACCCCTTTCCCGGACATTAGAGTCGCCCCGCCGCCTCCGGGGACCCTTACCAGTCGCCTCCTGAAGGATCGATCTGGAATTGCCGCTAACGTGGCCTTAGGCACGTTTGTCTAGGTCGCGTGGCTGTGTCCTCAGAAGGTAGTGCTCTGGGCCATTGAGTTGTCCACGGGGCACACCGGACAGGGCTCTTACTGTGCCAGGGGCAGGAGCGCATCCACAGGGAGAGCCAGCAACATGCCAAATGCAGCAAGCACCAAGGCAGAGCCACAAGGCTGCAGCTGTCTTCTTTCAGGCACCCCAGCTTTGTGCTGAACCTCAGTAGGCTTTCTTTTGTCAGGACCCTGGAAAGAGCTGAACGGAGGCCATTCATTCAAGGAGCTCTCCAAACTAAGGGTCTTGTGAATTATATTTAGTCCCCGCCTCCAAGGGTTTACTAAGATAACTTACAACGCCTTTGAGATGACAAAAGTTAAGACTCATCATTTTACTTAGATTTGCATCCCACCGTTATAATTTTAGGCTCCCTCATAAATCCTACTAACATTTTCGTATCTCTGTATTATTTTTGCATTCATTCACCAATTTCGTTTCATCCAGGCCAGGTTCTTTCCTCACTTCCTTTCCAGCATGCACTTGGACCTGCTGTAGACTCTACTCCTTTCGGTACTACAACACGACTACTTATTGCTTAGAGGATATGCAGCCCAACAAGGTGACCAGACGCCTGACAGGAGAGCCTATTAAAAGATTTCTATTTTTGGGTATCCAGGTAATTGACCCATGAACACTCTTTTTTTTGCTTTTTTTAAATTTTGATTTTATGTATATTGGTGTCTTGATATATATGTGTGTATGAACCCTTGGAACAGGAGTTACAGACAGTTAGGAGCTCTCCTGTGGGTGCTGAAAATTGAGCCTGCCACCTCTGTCACAACAGCCAGTGCTCCTGAGCCATCTCTCCAGCCCCTGGATTATTTTTCAAGGCATTTCTCTTCTGTGCCTTAAAGACTAACAGAATTGTAACTTATACATATATCTTAAAGGGCATTTTTTTTCCTGGAAGAAAGGTTTATCACATAAAGAAATCATAGTCTAAAGGTAATTAAAATATTTTAATTTATGCAAAAGGAGCTCATGTGTCTGAACTTTTTTATTTCCTGCATTATAGTATTTGAGAATTTTTGGAGACTTTCAGATTTTCAAGATTAGGACCGTTTAATCTTTTTGGTTTTCTAATTTTTGTTTTCTTTGGAGATTTTTGGTAGGTTTACTTTCTCTTACTTCCAATTCTGGAAGGGGGTGTCTCAATATATTGCCTGTACCTTTCTCTAAGTCCAAGGCACAAGTAATTCTCCTTCCCCTAGAATCCCATATATTGGAATTACAGGATTGTGACTTCGTACCTTCTACCTATATGTTGATAAGACTTTGGATTTAGAGTTTAGCAGTGACATAGGATAAGAATTTTGATGCTGGCTGGGCAGTGCTGGTGCACGCCTTTAATCCCAGCACTTGGGAGGCAGAGGCAGGCAGATTTTTACACTTACCAATTAGGTCATATAATTGTTATGGTTGCCCTTACAGACTAATATAGAGATTGTCAAGAAAGCAAAATGGCCCAGGTCCAGAGTGTATGCCTGTAATCCCAGAACTCAAGAGGCCAAGGCAAGGGGCAAGAAGATCTCAGGTCAGGAAATAGCCTAAGTTACATAATGGGGCTATCTGAAAAAGCAAATGGAAGGACAATACTGAGGACTGGAGAGATGGCTCCATGGTTAAAAGCTCTTGCCAGGCATGGTAGCACAACCTTTAATCCCACTGTGCAGGACAGAGTCAAGACACAGAGTAAGACTGATCTCTGTGAATGCAAGGCCAGTACAAGGGACTGTTTTAATCACTCTCCAACAACAAGAAGAAGCATCTCTTGTTGCTCTTGCAGAAGACGTAGATTTGGTTCCTGGCATCAACATGGTAGTTTACAACCTTTTGTAATTATAGTTGAAGGGGATCTGATCCCCTCTTCTGACCTCTGTGGGCACCAACCAGACCTATAAAACATAGATACATGTTGGCCAAACACTCATACACATCAAATCTTAAAAT
>NW_021619385.1:1996-3180 GCF_004785775.1 Grammomys surdaster | reverse complement strand
TCATGGGTGGCCTCTGACTGAGTGTGTTACATGTCCTACATACTCACCTTCACTAACTAAGGAAGCTGTGTGATTCCACTTGGAGAAATGAGACACCACTCACCTGGTCACTGGCTTGAACTTAGTAAAAACCTTCACCTAGCTTCTGTAACACTAGATAAGCCTTTATTTTGGGGTCCCTATAAAGAACATTCTCTGACTTTAGTGCCAAAGTCCCTTCCCATGTATGAATATTGCTACTCACACACATCCATTGCTGGAGACACACCCATAGCCATACCTTCCAGACCTCAGGGAGCACATCACCCATCAATCACTGTTTCTCCAATATCCATACAGCTGCCCTTTTCTCTCCACTATGAAAGCTAATGCTGTGTAGAGGCCATGTTCAAAGTAGGAAAAGGCATTTCTGGAGTTTGTTCTTAGCACAGATATCTTTGGGAAGACTCACGCAAACATTTCCTTCTTTCTCCTACAGCTGTTTCCTGGAGCTTTTGCAAATCAATTCAGCACTACTGGAAAACAAGTCAGCCAAAGAAGTGCTTTAAAAACTGTGCAATAAAGCTGGGTACAGTGTCTCATACCTGCATGTGGGAAGCTGAGGCAGGAGGACTGCTGAGAGTCTGAGGCCAGGTTGGACTACAAGTAAGACTATATCAAAAAAACAGAAAACAAACCAACCCACCCCGCCCTTGGCCCTAGAAAAACCCAAAAGCAAAGCAAGGAGGAAAAGGAATAGCAGGATGTCCTGGTGTCAGTGGCTCTGGGAGCGCTCTAGTTTTCTCTACTCTGACTATATCAGCAAACTAATTCCTCAGAACTACCATGTGGTCATGTGACTAGCACATGCCACAGAAATGGCTATCTGGCAACCCGGGAGAGGTTTTACATGATTTTCTTCATGACTGTACATGTTTTCCTTCTTAATGCGTTGGCCTTGTTTACTTACTAGAAATGTTCAATCGCACACAAATGCTTTCTCTGTACTGTCTGTCCTCACTTGGTCCAGTTCCTCATTTGTTATCCCCGTCTTCTCCGGATACTAATGTCACAGAGTGTAGAAAGAGGCAGAGTACATCTGTAGAAGACCCTTTCTCTAGCCTGAGTGTTGCCACGGCTTTATTAGGAAAAGCCTTCCAAATGTTACAGGCTGGGAGTTTTAGCATGAAAATCTTGTCAAATAA
>NW_021619385.1:0-1986 GCF_004785775.1 Grammomys surdaster | reverse complement strand
TTTTTTAGAGAATATATTCTGTTTTCTGGTCTAACTACTTTCTATCTCTTTTATGTTTTAGCCCAGGCTGTTGTAGGACTTGTCATCCTGTGGCCACTGCCTCCTGAGAATTGCATGTGTGCACCAGCATGCCTGGTTTATGGGTTTGTGCATGCTCAACAAACTCTACCAACTGAGCATTATCCCAGCCTCCATTTTGCTTTCTTTCTGAGGGTCCAGTTTTTCAAGCTACATGTTTGTTTGAAGAGTCACAGAATGTATTGGTCAATGTCATGCTACAGTTTCCTTTTTTCAAAACTTATAATACAGTTGACTGTTGGCTTGCTTTGGTGAGAAACCAGGTAGTCCAGAAAGGAGATTGGGTCTGTTGAAGTCAATGGGATATTCTTGTTTTTAAGTCTGAGAAGTGCCATCTATTGGAGAGAAAATTTCAATTGCCCAATGCTCAGAAATCTGAGAGAAAGTGCTTTCGTAGGTGCTAGCAGGTAATTCAGATGGGCATGTGTCTGGGCAAGATAAGCTGGAGGAGGTAGGCTTGCCCTCTGGCCAAGGGGCAGTGCTGAGGGAGCAGCCTGCCAGTGTTTGGGTTTGGAGCAGTGCTCTTGCCCACCTTAGTTCATGGGATTGATTGAGCTCAGCTTTTTCTTCTCTGTTTGAGACAATCTCCCACTAGTTGCAAAACCAAACCAAACCAGACCAAACCAAAAGACAAACAAAATGTAAACAAACAAAACAGAAGATTTAGGCCAGGTGGTGATGTCGCAAGCCTTTATTCCCAGCACTTGGGATGCAGAGGCAGGCAGATTTCTGAGTTCGAGGCTAGCCTGGTCTACAGAGTGAGTTCCAGGACAGCCTGGGCTATACAGAGAAACCCTGTCTCAAAAAAAAAAAACAAACAAAAAACAAACAAACAAAAAAACAAAAAAACAGCATATTTGTACCTAGATTGTGTTGTTTCTCTGAACAAATCTTGAAATAGGACCATTTGGGTGCACTTCTAATCATCTGGACCTGAACAGCACCCTTGAACAGTGAAGGGCATCTTTTCTCTCTGCATTGAGAGGGTTTGGTGCATGGAATAATTCTGGGAGGTCAAATGACTGGTAAAACACCATTGAAATGACCACTGGCTTGGACATAGTGAAAGTTTCTATTTGATTTTTTATCTGTAAAGAGACCTTTCTCCTTACTGTTTCATTAGTGACATTTTCTTGCTGGTATAAGTGCTGTCTCTATTTCATATTGTCTCTATGTTTTGGGAGGGCACTGCATTGCTTCTATAGCTGATTGAGGTAAAAAGCCCAGAGGTCGGAAACTGTCTATACAGCTGATGCTGGGCTCCGAGCAGCACTGATGTTGCTGCAGTTCTTTTGCTGCTGCTACTGTAGCCTGGTACCAGTAGCTGACTATGCACCAGCCAGATGAAGCCCTGAGATGGTCCTCCATTGACACTTCTCTTAATGTTAGAGACACATTTGCTGGCCTGGACTCAGGAGGCTGTCTCATGCGAATGTCTGCATCTTTAGGATGATTGGAGTCAGTATTGTTCAGGGTTAAAAGGCCTTCTACATAGGTTGATTGGCATTATAGTCCATGAGGGTTAAGGCAGAGAATGTGCTTCTTGCACTGTGGCCTGGTTTCTTTACCTAGCCAATGCACGGGTCATCAAGACCAGTGTTTGCCTCACTTTCCAGCATACCATAAGGGACAGATCCTTTTGGAAGCAAGACATATGTGAGACATTTTTTCTAGGATCACATTTAACTGAAGCCTTCTCCACAAATGAAGTTATTTCTTTTATAAATAACATACAGCGACTTTTGCTCAGAAATTATACAAGCAGCAAAACCATATTTTGTGGATTCATTTTCTAGTTCTGAGATGGAGGATGCAGGATGCCAAAGAATGCTTGGAGGTACATACTGCTAAGTTTAGTAACTTGGATGAAGAATGTGGTTCAATCTTGTGAAATCCTCCAGACAAGTA
>NW_021619384.1:0-2127 GCF_004785775.1 Grammomys surdaster | reverse complement strand
CTACCTATGATTTTCTTGTCCTTATTTAAGTTGGTACTATCCACCAACGTTACCTCTCTACAAGGTCTGTGACTATTCAGCCTGACAATTTTCTACCAAATCTGCTTGTTTACAATAGCTTCTAGACATCTGTTTCAGTGTTTTTCCACAGAGACCCAAGAATTTGTGTTTGGCAGGCATGTATGTCAGGCCGATTGCTGATTTTTAGGTCTGTGGCTTGTTTTAGGCCTTCAGTTTATAAACAGGTCTTCCCCTGACAGCAGATAATTCTGCATGAACTTTCCAAAGACAGCAAACTGGAGCCAGAAGAAATCCAAGCAGAGGGTACCCATAACCAGCACCTCCTGCACTTCCCCCAAACACAGGCTAATGTGGCTTGAGTAGAAGAAGGGATATCCTCAAGACAGCTGGCACTCCAGTACCATCTCCAACACCTACCATGTCTAGACCAGCACAAAGAAGAGCATGAAGGCAGAGGCTTCATATAAATGGTTGCCTGGTCCAGGAGCAGTTCCTGTCGACTCTGCCTTTGCTGCTAGGTAGCCAGAACTACTAGACTGACTGACAGTTGCCCAGCATGTTGGTTACTGCCAAGCCACACAGTCACACATAAAACACAAATATGGGTGATGCAGGGACAAAGGACCATAGGACCAAGTCCCTGAGTGCAGCTGCAGCACCAGCACCATCAGTTTGACCAGAAGATCACACTGCTCATAATCAGCAAGAACCTAAGTTCACTTGAGTGGATGGTCAGAAACAATAGGACTCATTCAAGGCCTCTGCTCCATTATACTTGAGGGGAAGTACAGTCCAGCCAGATGTGGTGGTGTCCCAAGACCTTCCTTTTGCAGCTAGGAATGGAGTTTTTTCAGCAAAGAAATGTCTGCAGGAGGCAGGGTGTTGTTCACAGTCATATTTCCTATCTAAGGTCTCGTGACCCACAGACCTATGAGGGCTAGAAGCTCCTGAAGGTATCTAGGGCTGCAGAGGTGGAAACAGCTCTACTAAGAACTTAGCTTGATACACAGAGTCCTAAGGAGAGACAGAACACATACCCAGAGTCTCAAACTAAGGCAAATTACCCAGAATCTGTGTGTCCATGGCTGATTCTTCAGATCAGACAAGAAAATAGAAAGAATGGAGAAGAGACCCAGTAGGAGCCAGTGGAGAGAATGGAGGCCATGTGCTCCTGGTGGTTATGAAGTCTGCCCAGATTCCATGCCAAGTTTCAATGTGGATTATGAAACTAAAATATGCTCAACTCATTTAATTACATTCACAGTGTTTGGACTGATAAGCCAAGCAGGGAGGCTGAGAGAAGGCTGAGATTTCCACCACTCTTGAAGCCACTATTCTTTTGAAGGTCCCCACAATGTGGAGATGAACAATGAGTTCAGTAAACAGGGTCCTTGAGCAGTTAGGGGATCTGTTTCAGGTCACAGAGTTTGGAAGTGGAAAGGTCAACTAGGAATCACATGACTCTTTAGTAAACCTGTTGGTTACAGGTTTACTCATATCACTAATAGGCAGAGCCCTTTTCAAGGCCAGCTCTGTCTACAAATGATGGGAGGAGCATCGCCAGTGGTGATCCTTCTCAAAGCAAGGGGAACCAGAATTACCTGGAGGGCTCACTGGAAACCTACTGAGTCCTGGGACCTGTTCCATTCCAGAATCAGGTCTGGAAGAAATCTGCAGTTGTATATTTTGCTGCTTGCCGGGTGATACTGTACTGATCCTAGATCACACTTGGAGACCAACTGCTCTGTAGCTAATAAGTACTTTCTGTGCACACACATAGCAGTTTCCCAGAGCACTGGCTGTTAGCACAGTCAAACAATGAATGAGTTTGTCAGTGACTTTTACACCAGATTTACTCCCTTCCACCTTACCTTCTGATCTCATCTATTAAAGTCAGCCTCCAGGAGCAGTCAACTATTAAGAGGAAAAAAAATTGACCTCAACATCTGAAAATTTGAGAAAGAGAAAGTGTCAGCAGGTAATGTACTCCTCTGAAATGGAGGGCGAGTCAGTAATTACAAACTGAGATCTCAATAACAGCCTCTCAGGAATTTCATGCACAGCATTCCCAGACGAATATGATTAGGAAATGTAAAGAAAAAAAAA
>NW_021619383.1:1631-1885 GCF_004785775.1 Grammomys surdaster | reverse complement strand
TTCTCTATAGTTAACTTTTAGTGCTCTCATAAGACACACTAGGGCCAAGGCAAATTATAATTGAAAGCATTACATTGGGCTGACACTTCAAAGAAATTAGAGTCCATGATGGCAATGTAAACACATGGCAACAAGAAGAGCAGAGAGTTTACATGTCAAAACTCAGACATGAGGTAGACAAAACACTTTACATGATCAGAGGTTTTTAAAGGGTTTAGTGCATCCATATGATGCACCCCCTTCAAAAAGGTCAC
>NW_021619383.1:0-1621 GCF_004785775.1 Grammomys surdaster | reverse complement strand
GTGCGCCACCACCACCCAGCCCAGACATACTCTTTTAAATGCCACATCCTCCTTCAACTCTTGAATGAGTGAAACCAACCTCTTATCCTACCACATTTTCTCTCCCATGACCTTCAATGAGACTGTTATGTTTCCAACATACAATTCAAAGAATAAACAATATTATTCAAGAAAGAGTCAAAGTATATTAAAGATGGAACAAACCAACACAAGACAAAACACAGCAGGGAAACTTCAAGTCATGAAGCTCATTGTTCAGCTTCTTGAGATTATGCTGAAGTTGCCTAGACTACAAAGAACTTAGTCATCCCTACTCTTCCACCTCTGTCACTGAAGCACACACTGCTTCTCTTTTAGGGAAACTCCACTACATGCTCCAGCTTTCTTCAAAGCTGCTCCTCTTGTCCCAAATACCAGTGTATGGTACTATATTTTACTTTATTGACAGTGGGTTATTGGGGCTGGAGAGATCATTCAGGTGTTAAGAACACCGACTGTAGAACCAGTTTTAATTCCTAGCATTTTCATGGCAGCTCACAAACATCTATAATAGAGTTCCACAAAATGCAAAAGTCTAAATAGTTACATATGAGATGTCACCTAGCACTTTGTTGGGTATTTCCATAAATGATAGCTTTTCTGTGTTCCTGTCATATACATTCAAAGATTGATGATATAAAAATATACTTGTGTACTACAAGGGAACAAGAATAAGTTGAGTTACTCTTTCAGAGAACAAGCGAGGTAAAAAATCAAAGGTATAGTCTGGACTTCAGTTTCATGGAAAATAAATCAAGTATGCCAAAAAAAAAACAGATTTAACTTTTTTTAGTTGCTATTTTTCAAAAAATTCCAACCTACTGCTATTGTAAGGGTAAAAATTAAAACAGCTTAGCAGAGACCACAAACAACTTGGCAAAGACTGCAGGACAGCTTGCTGAGCTTGCTGAGAATAGCCATAATAAAAATATCAAGCCCCTCTAGGGACGAGGTGACCAGAAATGTAGAAACAACCAAAGACATATCTTGACCAGTCTAAACATGCCCAAGTGAGTAATGGGCCACCTGGTGTTTATCCTAGAAGGTCTGAGACTTCATGGTCAAAAATAGTGGGCCATCCAACCTGTCAAAATGATTGCTTACGCAAAGTGCTGATGTTTGAAATATCCAATCATATGTAACTGTGCCAGAATTTCCCGCTTTTCCCTTCCCCCTTGTGCCTCCCCCTATAAAAGTTCTAAATTTCCTGGGGTCTTCATCGAAATTCTCCCCTGCATGGGATGAGTTTCGATCCAAGGGCCCTTGTTAGTAAACTGCCTTTTGCCATTGCATCAAGTCAGTCTCTCGTGTCTCCGTGGGTGCGCGCTAATTGGGACTTGAGATGGGGTCCTCTTCCTGGGTCCTTACACTATCAGAGTTTTTTCTTTTTTTCTTTTTTTTTTGTTTGTTTTTTGTTGTTGTTTTTTTGAGATAGGGTTTCTCTGTGTAGCCCTGGCTGTACTGGAATTCACTCTGTAGACCAGGTTAGCCTCGAACTATCAAACTCAGAAATCTGCCTGCCTCTGCCTCCCAAGTGCTGGGGTTAAAGGCGTATGCCACCACTGCCCGGCCAGAGTTTTTT
>NW_021619382.1:0-1450 GCF_004785775.1 Grammomys surdaster | reverse complement strand
AGAAGAAGAAGAAGAAGAAGAAGAAGAAGAGGAAGAAGAAGAAGAAGAAGAAGCAGCAATAATTAAAGTCATGGGTGCACACACCCACACAGAATCAACCACACAAACAAACAAACAAACAAACACCCAACACAAAAGTCTGTTGGAAAAGACAGATCCACAGCCACTATGATAGTATCACCCTACATTTTATACATATAAGAAAGTGTTCAAGTAGACTCACCATATAATGGAGGAGACAATGCTTCAATAAGACATCTTGTGTTACCAAGTAAGATGTCTGCCATCTTGAGAGTGAGGAATGGATTACATCATGTTGGGTCATTCGCCATAGAGTTTTGTTTTTGTTTTTGTTTTTTCATTCCCACAAACATCACAGACTATTGCCAAGGCTATTGGTTACTTCCATAACTTGATAGTAGGACCCTGTTCTTGAAGATCTCATTTACTTATGTCCTTGAACATTAATGCCTTAGGCTGGTACCCAACTGGAAGCTCCACTGCTACTGTAAGCACTGATGGTCCTGGAAGGTACTTTGCATGCTACTGGAGAAGAGTCTTCATGAATATCGACTGTCTACAAACTCTGTGACCCACAGCTAAATTTTCCTGCAAGATATAGTGGGGCAATAGGAGCACAAATGTTATGAGAATAAACAACCACTGTAATAAGAATAAGGTTAAGGTTCTCTACATGAAATCAAACATATACCAGACACTGCTGAAGTGGCCAAGAACCTGAATCTAATAGTTCCTTGGCATAGAGGTAAACCTACTGCTGTTATATTGTTATACTACTGTACAGCCCTGGCTGTCCTGTATCTCACTCTGTAGACCAGGCTGGCCTTAAACTTGGAAATCTGCCTGCCTCTGCCTCCCAACTGCTGGGACTAAAGGCGTGTGCCACCACTGCCCAGCTTTTATTTATTTATGTATTTATGTATGTATGTATGTATGTATGTATGTATGTATGTATGTATGTATTTTATGTATATGAGTACACCATTGTTCTCTTCAGACACAACAGAAGAGGGCATCAGATCCCATTGCAGATGGTTGTGAGCCACTCTGTGGTTGCTGGGACTTGAACTCAGGACCTCTGAAAGAGCAATCGGTGCTCTTAACCTCCGAGCCATCTTTCGAGCCCAATACAATGACTTCTAATGGCATATTGCTTTCCCTATAGACTAGAATATTGCTGAATCTGCTTATGGTTGTAGAGTTACTGTCACTTTTCTATTACTGATTGCCCAGATTGACTTTTAATCCCTACTTAATATTTTCCACACTGTATAACTTTTTCAGGGTGTATCACAGCTGAGCGTAGAAGTAGCCAATTGGTGCGACACAGTCCAAAGTACTGTTGTCTGGGTTTTCCAGTCAGATTGCCACATCTTCTCTGAAACTTGACTCAGGAACCTGATGCTTACTCTTGACAGCCAGAGGAGCT
>NW_021619381.1:0-1590 GCF_004785775.1 Grammomys surdaster | reverse complement strand
CAGGCACCTGCACTCACATGTCCCCTGCTGGCTTGTCCTATGGAGAAGCCTGAACTCACAAGCACAAAGCCACCATCTGCTCTCTGCAGACACCTGCACTCACATGCAAACTACCCTCACTCCATCACCTGCAGGCACATGCACTTGCAGGCCCACTGCCCCATTCTGCTCTCTGCACATACTTGGAATCACATGTCCAATGCCTTCATCCGACCTCACCAGGCATCTGCAGTCATGGGCACACTGCTGTCCTGTCCTCAGCAGGAATGTGAACTCATTGCCACTTCACCCCTGTGGCCTCTGCAGGAAACTGCAGCTACATGTCAATGACACCCTGGTCTCGGCAGGCACATGGACTCACATGTCCACTCTAGGTACCTAGACTGTGCCCTCACTAGAGACCGAAACCCACATGCTTACTGTGTCCATCTGTCTTTACTAAATACCTGCATTCACATGCCCAGTGCCATCCTGGCTTTGTGGGCTCCTATACTCACATGCCCACTGTCCCCTCTGGTCACAGCAGACTCCTACACTCACATGCCCCCTGTCCCCTCTGGTCACAGCAGGCTCCTACACTCACATGCCCACCGTCCCCTCTGGTCACAGCAGGCTCCTACACTTACATGCCCACTGTCCCCTCTGGTCACAGCAGGCTCCTACACTCACATGCCCAGTTCACACCTCTGCTCGTTGCACTCACGTGATGACTGCAGACGTTAGTTCCCTGAACTCATAGGCCCACTGCACACATCTGCTCTCTGCACTCAGATGCCCACTCCACACATCTGCTCACTGCACCCAGCTGTCCATTCCACAATCTGCTCACTGCACTCAGCTGTCCACTGGACACATCTGCTCACTGCACTCACACGCCTACTGCATACATGTGCTCTGTGCACTCACATAACCACTGCCCATATCCGTTCTCTTCAGTCACATGCCCACTGCCAGCCTACAGTTTCTCCACTTACATGCTCACTGTAAACTTATGCTCGCTGCCCTCACATGCCCAATGTACACATCTGCCCTCTGCACTCACATGCCTAATGTACACATCTTCTCTCTGCATTCAGATGACCACTGCACACTTCTCCTCTCTGCACACACATGCCAACTGCACACATTTTCTCTTTGTATTCACATGACAACTGCCACAAAACTCTGCTTTCTACACTCATATGAACACTGTACACATCTGTTCTCTGCACTTACAGGCCAACTGCACACATCTGCCACACATATGTCCACACAGATGCCCACTGCCCTCCTGGCATATGCAGGCACATGTACTCACATTTCCCCTGTTTCACAGAGCTCTCTGAAACTTCTGCACTCAAATGTCCACCGCATCCCTGGCATCTACAGGTATCAGAAATCACATGCCCTGTGCCTTCTTTTCCCATGTACAGGCTCCTGATGGCCATGCCAATGCCCAAGTCTGGCCTCTGCAGGCATGCATACTCATATACCCAATGATCCACACTGCTCTCTGCAGTAAGACATTCACATGCCCACACCCTTCCCTCTTCTCTGCATGGTCCCACACAGACAAACACACACACAAACACACACACACACACACACACA
>NW_021619380.1:0-1237 GCF_004785775.1 Grammomys surdaster | reverse complement strand
ATATTGTCAAATGCTTTCTCAGCATCTAGTGAGATGATCATGTGGTTTATTTCTTTGAATTTTTTTATAAAGAGGATTACATTGATGGATTTCAGAATACTGAACCATCCCTCCATTACTGGGATAAAACCTACTTGATCATGATGGATGATTGTTTTGATGTGTTCTTGCATTTGGTTTGCTAGAATTTTATTGAGTATTTTTGCATCGATGTTCATAAGGGAGATTGGTCTGAAGTTCTCTTTCTTTGTTGGGTCTTTGTGAGGTTTGGGTATGAGTGTAATTATAGCTTCATAGAACGAATTGGGGACTGTTCCTTCTGTTTCTATTTTGTGGAATAGTTTAAAGAGGATTGGTATTAGGTCTTCCTTGAAGGTCTGAGAGAATTCTGCACCAAAACAATCTGGACCTGGTCTTTCTTTAGTGGGGAGACTTTTAATGGCTGCTGCTATTTTCTTAGGGATTATGGGACTGTTTAGATGGTTTATTTGCTCCTGATATAACTTTGGTACCTGGTATCTGTCTAGGAAGTTGTCCATTTCATCCAGGTTTTCCAGTTTTGTTGAGTATAGGCCTTTGTAGTAGCTTCTGATAATTTTTGGAATTTCCTCAGTATTTTTTCCATCATGCGTAATAATGCTAATTAGCTTAATGTTTCTCTTTTAATATTTTGAGAATTTCTGAGACACTCAGTTAAAAGACAAAACAATTAGTTAAGGCATTTAACCTTGGGAATATTGGTCAAAAATGTCAAAAATTGCCAGGCAGCAGAGGCACATGACATTAATGCCAGCAATTGGGAGGCAAAGGAAGGCAGATTTCTGAATTTGATGCAAACCTTGCATACAGAGTGTGTTCCAGAACAGCCCAGACTATACACAGACACCCTGCCTTGAAAACCAAAACAAACAAACAAAAAAGTCAAAAAATTTAAGTCACTTAATAAAAATAAGTAGACACAGATCATGATGAAACAAAAGCCCTTCCTTTTACTAGAGGGATAATTAGAAGAGTTTAAAAGTGAAGACACTAAGTTATATGTTAAAGGAAATAAAAGAGTGTCTGTATTTGTTCTTCTACCCAGTACTAGCACAAGGTAGTCTGGAAGAAGCAGGAAGCTTACAGCTCAAGACAACACTCTGGGCTTACTTTTCCTCATAGTGATAATATTAACCAAGAGTTGGAGGAGGAGAGCACTATGTCCAGGGCAGAGTGACCATGGGATGACAGTGAGCTC
>NW_021619379.1:0-1770 GCF_004785775.1 Grammomys surdaster | reverse complement strand
CTTCACTGCCATTTGATATTTCTCTGTTGGGAACTCTGTTTAGCTCTTTGCCCCATTTTTTCATTGGGTTATTTGGTTTTCTGATGTCTAACTCTTAAGTTCCTTGTATATTTTTGATATTAGGCCTCTATCAGATGTAGTGTTAATAAAGATTTTTTTTTCTGTTTGTAGTTTGCCAATTTGTTGAATCCATAGTACCTTTTGCCTTAGAGAAGGTTTTTGTCTTCATCAGGTTCCATATGTCAATTGTTGATCTTAGAGCCTGAACCATTGATGATTTGTTCAGGACTCTGTTTGTATATTGAACCATCCCTGCATCCCTGAGATGACTCCTACTTGATCATGCTGAATGATGGTTTGGTGTGTTCTTGGATTCATTTTGCGAAAATTTTATTAATGTTTTTGCACCAATATTCATAAGCAAAATTGGTCAGATGTTTTCTTTCTTTGTTGGGTCCTGTGTGCTTTATGTATCAGAGTCACTGTGGCTTCATAGAATGGATTAGGTAGTGTTCTCTATGTTTCAATTTTGTGGAATAGTTTGAGGACTCTTGGTATTAGGTCTTTTCTGAAGGTGTGGTAGAATTCTGCACTAAAACTATCTGGCCCTGGGTTTTGTTGGTTGGGAGGTTTTTGTTGACAGTTTCTATTTCCTTTGAGGCAATATGACTGTTTAGATAGTTTACCTGATCTTGATTTAAGTTTGTTATCTGGTATCTGTTCAGAAAAAAAATCATCTGTTTCGTCTAGCTTTTTCTATTTTGTTGAGTATACGCTTTTTTTTTTCAAGGCAGGGTTTCTCTGTGTAGCCCTGGCTGTCCTGGAACTCACTCTGTAGACCAGGCTGGCCTTGAACTAAGAAATCTGCCTGTCTCTGCCTCCCAAGTGCTGGAATTAAAGGCATGACCCACCACTGCTTAGACAAGTATACACGTTTATAGTAATATCTGATATTGTTTTGAATTTCCTCAGTTTCTGTGGTTATGCATCCCTATTCATTTATGGCTTTATTAATTTAGATATTGTGTTTGTGTCCTTTAGTTAGTTTGTCTAGGGGTTTATTTACCTTGTTGATTTTCTCAAAGAATCACCTTTTGGTTTTGTTGATTCTTTTTCTAGTTCTCTTTGTTTGTAATTAATTGATTTCAGCCCTGAGTTTGGCTGTTTCCTACCATCTACCTCTGTTGGGTGTGTTTACTTCCTTTTGTTCTACAGCTTTCAGGTGTGCTCTTAAGTTGGTGGTGTTGGAGCTTTCCAATTACTTTATGCAGGCACTTAGTGCTTTGAATTTTTTCATAACACTGCTTTCATTGTGTCCTATAAGTTTGTGAAGATCTGATAGAAAGCAAATGATTATTTCAATGTTCTTGTATTTGTTGAGGTATGTTTTGTTTCTGATTATGTGGTCAATTTTAAATAAGATTCCACGAGGTACTTAGAAAAAGGTATATTCTTATATTTGTGGATGGAATGTTCTGTAGATATCTGTTAATTCCATTTGATTCAAAACTTATGTTAGTTTCATTGTGTCTCTCTTTAGTTTCTGTTTCAATGATTTGTCCATTGGTGAGAGTGGGGTGCTGCATTTTCTCACTATTATTGTGTGCGCTTTTATGCGTATTTTACGATTTAGTAACATTTCTTTTAAAAACATTTGGGGCATCGAATTTTACAATTGAGACTTAAACTGGGTGGATTTTTCCTTTAATGAATATGAAGACTCCTTCCTTATCTCTGTTCATTACTTTTGGTTGAATTTCTATTTTATTG
>NW_021619378.1:0-2907 GCF_004785775.1 Grammomys surdaster | reverse complement strand
TTTTGGTTTGCTGTGAGATGATTAATTCTTGTGTTTTCTTGGGTGTAGTTGCCCTCCTTATGTTGGAGTTTTGTTTTTTTTTTTCTAGTATCCTCTGTAGGGCTGGATTAGAAGAAAAGTATTGTTTAAGTTTGGTTTTGCCACAGAATATCTTGAATATATTTTCTCTTTCTATGCTGTTTGAGAATTTTGCTGGATATAGTAGTCTGGGGTGGTATTTATGGTCTCTTAGGGTCTGCAAAGATTTCTCCAAGATCTTCTGGCAGAGTCTGTTGAGAAGTCAGGTGTAATTCTGACAGATCTGCCTTTGTATGTTACTTGTTCTTTTTCCCTTGTAGCTTTTAATATTTTTTCTTTATTCTGTACATTTGTATTTTGATTATTATGTGGTGGGAGGCTTTTCTTTTCTGTTCTAATCTACTTGGTGTTTTCTAGGCTTCTTGTATGTTTGTAGCCATCTCTCTCTTTAGGTTAGGGATTTTGTTCATGTTTTCTTGCCCTTTGAACTAGAAATCTTTACCCTCTTCTATTCCTATTTATTGGTTTTAGGTTTGGCCTTTTTATTGTGTCCCAAATTTCCTTGATGTTTTGAGTTAGAAACTTTTTGCATTTGACATTTTCTTTGACCAGTGAATCAATTTTCCTCTTCCATCTCTTGTATTCTGTTGGTGATACTTGCATCTGTAGTTCCTGTTTTCTTTCCTAGGTTTTCCATCTCCAGGGTTGCCTCCATTTGTGTTTTCTTTACTGCTTCTAATTTCCATTTTTTGGTCTTGGGCCTTTTTGTTCATTTCCTTCACCTGTTTCATTGTATTTTTCTATATTTCCTTAAGAGATTTATTTATTTCCTCTTTAAGAGCTTCTACCTAGTTGACTCTGTTTTCCTGTATTTCTTTGAGAGAATTATTTATATCCTCTTTAAAGGCCTCTATCACTTCATGAGATGGGATTTAAGGTCTCAGTCTTGCTCTTCAGCTGTGTTAGGATATCCAGGGCTTGATTTAGTAGGAGAACTGGATTCTGATGATGCCATATTGCATTGGCTTCTGTTGATTATGTTCTTGCACTTGTCTTTTGCCATATGGTTGTCTCTGGTGTTGGCCGGCCTGGATCCAGGTTCAAGCATGCCTCCCATGAGGCAGGTAGAGTTGTATGTCCTGTGTTAAAGCAGGTCTCCTTGGAGGCAGGCAGATCTGTGGGGTGGGGTGAGGGACACATTCTGATCCAAGAATGTAGATGGGGGTGCAGACCAGAAGGGAGATGGAGCTCATATATGCTAGGCTTTGTGAGGTCCCAGCAGGTGGTGGTATTGGGGTGGGGGTCACACCTATGTCCCTTGTTAGAGCAGGCCTCCTTGTAGTCAGACAGATCTGTGGGATGGGACAGGAGGGGCAGCTTGTCTCCACAAGTCTAGTTCATAATTTTTAAAACCAAAACACTTTTTGTTTTTTATGCTCCTTTGTTAGTGGTTCAAGGTCATCTTTTTTCCTTTGAAACAGAGCTTCATTCTCTAGACCATGTATCCAGTAACCTCTTCCCCACTTCCAGCTTCCCCCAGTGGTTCACTGTGATTTCTACTGTTGTTGAGAGTGATGGAACATATCTTCAGATGCTAGATGTTTGGGATTTGTAATCACCTGTGAAAGTTTCTCTCTTGAGGCGCCGAGATGGCTCAGTGAACAAAACTCTCACTGCCAAGTCTGACAACCTGAGTCCTGTGCCAGGTACTCACATGGTGAAAGGAGAAAACAAACTCTGGAAAACTGCCCTTTGACTTTCACACACATGCAATCAGATGTGTGCACACTTGCCCACATAAATAAGTAAGTAAGTAAGTAAATAAATAAATAAATAAAGTAAAAAAACTCTGTGTGGTAAGTTTAGAGAAAATTTGATATTATTTTGTTCATTACTGGTATTCTCTGCCCTTGACTGCTTGGAATATGGCCCTCATTTGTCTTGTGTTATTCCATTCCCACATTTCATTTTCTATGTCATATATTCATTTACTTGTTTATCAGATATGAGGCTTCTTCATCATGTTAGGTTTTTTTTATATTTTTTGATAAAAGAGAACAATTAGACACGTGACATCCTACGAAGGATCTTTAATTGGCTTTCTAGAGCTTTCCTTGGGTGATTTTCCCTTTATCTTTTCCTGTATTCATTTCTCTCTAGAGGTGTACATTTGCTCAAGTTGTAGTCTTTCCCTACCACTTGAAAGCTTTTGCACTTTTCACACACACACTGCTGGCTGATAGTACCCTGTCTGAGGTGACCTCATCACACTCCCAGGCATAATGAATCCTTCTTTTCCATGTGTTCAGAGAACATTTGACCTACATTTGTTTCATTTTTCTAGGGCTTCCAGTAAGAAGTACCACACACCAAATGGCTTGGACAGTGGATATTCATTCTCATGTTTCAAAGCTCAGAATCCAAGGTGGTGTAGAAGTATGCCCACTCTGAAAGTGCTGGGGCTTTCCCTCTCAGTTCCTGGAAGATGCTTGGCTTATGGTAGCAGGTAGTGGGTCCCCACCCTCATGTGCACCTGTGTCTGTCTCTTCACATGGTGCTCCCTTTCTTGCTGCTTTGTGACAGAGTCCCACGCAACCCAGGCTGCTGTCATACTCAGTTGTAGCTGAGACTGGCTTACACCTCATTTCTGCTTCTTCTGCTCCTACCTTCCAAGTGTTGTAATTACAAAACATGCCCATATATCAGACATGGCATTCTTTTAATGAGAACAATAGTTTTTGAATGAGGGGTCCAAGTCCACCCATCTGTGTTCCTATATAACCTCATATTAATGACATTTTCAGTTAAACTTACTTTCAATAAGGTCAAAGCCTGAAGTACTAGAGTCGAATTTCAACAGAAGAATGAGGGGCAGGAACAGTTCAACCC
>NW_021619377.1:0-1077 GCF_004785775.1 Grammomys surdaster | reverse complement strand
GTCTATAACACCATGCCCAGTTTATGAGGTTCTAGGGAAAGAATCCAGGCTTCCTTGCACACTGTGCAAACACTATCAACTGTGTTGCTTCTGCACTTGGGTATCATGTGGTACTAAGCATTGTCCTTTGGTCATCTACAATTTTACAGCTTTTGTCTGTATATGTATAAAGATGCCTGTGTGTGCATGTACACACAGGAACCAGGCTGGCTCTATCTCCAGGGTTATGAGTGTCTCTGGGATTGGCTAGGGCTCTAGGAGCTTGTTCTAGAGACTAAAATCTCCTGCTGACTTACTGATTTTGCCCCAGGCCACATGACAGGGCAGCTCCTGATTGGCTACCCTGAGCCATTTATCTCATCAGACTCCTTTTTAACAACCTTGAAAGGTAGTTAGTGGTGGTACACAACTTTAATCCCAGCATTCAGTAAGCAGGGGCAGGTGGATATCTGGGTTTGAGGCCAGCCTGATCTATAGAGCCCCTAAAGGAGACTTACATTTTCATTTCATTATTTCTGTCTATGTCTTTAGTAATTTTGTTATACTAAGAAAATCCTTTGTCAAACTGTCAGTATGTATAAACTAGCTTTCTTTCCTTTCTTCCTTCCTTCCCTTCTAAGACACGATTTTGCTATTTTGCTTAAGCAGTTCTAGAAATGTCATCTTTTTTCTGGCTTAGCCTCCCAAGTGTTGTAACTACAAGTGTGTGTAGCCATGCCTATTCAAACTATTTTGAAATACTGTCATGTAACCTGAGTACAAAAAGAATGGACTGTATATTATTAATCACAAAAGATTTAACAGGTTATCTTAGCTCACTACACTTGTGAACAAGGGTTCATTTTTTTTCATAGGGGACAAGAGTCCATGGCTGGTGATGCTTTTGGTGAATACAATCAGAGGCATGGCCTTGGCATCCATTAGACATGGTGACTCTGTACCCCCTAAAGTGCTCACAGAGAATTATCCAGTCCCTATGACAACTGTAAATAGGTTAATCATTTCTCATCACTGGCCAATGAGAATTTCCCATTTCAGGATCTGCATGTTAGACAACACTGCAAAGATTAAAAATGA
>NW_021619376.1:0-1023 GCF_004785775.1 Grammomys surdaster | reverse complement strand
ATTGCATTGAATCTGTAGGTTGCTTTTGGCAAGATGGCCATTTTTATTATATTAATCCTGCCAATCCATGAGCATTGGAGATCTTTCCATCTTCTGAGATCTTCTTCAATTTCTTTCTTCAGAGACTTGAAGTTCTTGTCATACAGGTCTTTCACTTGCTTGGTTAGATTCACACCAAGGTATTTTATATTATTTACAACTATTGTGAAGGGTGTCATTTCTCTAATTTTTTTTCACTCTGTTTATCTTTCATGTAGAGGAAGGCTACTGATTTGAGTTGATTTTATAACCAGCCACTTTGCTGCAGTTGTTTATCTGGTTTAGGAGTTCTCTGTTGGAAGTTTTGTGGTCACTTAAGTATACTATCATATCATCTGCAAATAGCGATATTTTGACTTCTTCCTTTCCTATTTGTATCCCTTTGACTTCTTTTTGTTGTCTAATTGCTCTGGATAGGACTTCCAGTACTATATTGAATAGGTAGGGGGAGAGTGGGCAGCCTTGTCTAGTCCCTGATCTTAGTGGGATTCCTTCAAGTTTCTCTCCATTTAGTTTGATGTTGGCTACTGGTTTGCTGTAAATTGCTTTTACTATGTTTAGGTATGGACCTTAAATTCCTGACCTTTCCAAGACTTTTATCATGAAGGGATGTAGAATTTTGTCAAATGCTTTCTCAGCATCTAGTGAGATGATCATGTGGTTTTTTTCTTTGAGTTTGTTTATATAGTGGATTACATTGATGGATTTCCGAATATTGAACCATCCCTGCATTCCTGGGATAAAATCTACTTGATCTTGATGGATGATTCTTTTGATGTGTTCTTGGATTCGGTTTGCTAGATTTTTATTGAGTATTTTTGCATCGATGTTCATAAGGGAGATTGGTCTGAAGTTCTCTTTCTTTGTCAGGTCTTTGTGGGGTTTGGGTATGAGTGTAATTGTAGCTTCATAGAACGAATTGGGTAGTGTTCCTTCTGTTTCTATTTTGTGGAATAGTTTGAAGAGAATTGGTATTAGGTCTTC
>NW_021619375.1:0-3724 GCF_004785775.1 Grammomys surdaster | reverse complement strand
AACTGGAAGTTGATTTGGTTAGATGGTATGTTTGCTAACAGGTTAAGATGGGACTTTTCTGGCTGGGAACCAGTTTGGACCTAAGGGCCCAGCGCACCACTGCTGGCCTCCCTTGCCTGCCTCAGGATGCCTGAGGACAGGTTGTAAGGTTTGTGAGGATGCTCACAGACCCGCTGAAGAAGGACGAAGGACTCAATAGATCCCAGACATCGGCCTCCACGTCTGACTCTGCTCAGAGGGTTTCTGTGAAAGACAAAGTTTAAAAAGTAAGGCGCAGACCTTGCACCCAACTGATAAACACGTAAAGTGAAGTTTCTGACTCAGGTGAGCTTCCTTGCTTTTTGCTTGACTACAAGCCCAGATGATGCTTACCACCAACCTGCAGTTTCAGGTAGAAACTGAAGTTCCTGGTGCAGACAGCATGGTGTCTCCTTAGGTGAGATGCTTGACAGGAGGCTATGTGGTTCCTCAACACCATGGAAACTGGGAAGGATCAGTGTTTATAAGAGAATATCCTGTTGATGGTGTACTCTGCTGGGCTCTCGGAAGACCCTTCGAGGATGCTGTTTGGGGCTTAACCCCGGAAAGTGTTGATCTTTGTACTTTGATGATCACTGACTGTTGAAGTGCCAGAGAATCACAAGTATGATAAGGATTTCTGGAACAAAGTGAACCACCTCACAAGTCATCTCTGTGAGACAAGAGGTGACTGCAGCTCTGGGTGCTGTGCCACAGTTGTCTCATGTAAAACAGCATGAGGCAGCCCTCCTCCCCTCCTCGTCCTCCATGTCAGCCCTTCAGGTTGTCCAGTCCCGCAACCACGTTGTCCTGATGGCCATCATCCTGACTGAGCACTGTGACCACCAATCACAACACAGTACACCATGAAAGCCTGTCTAGCCCAGAGAGAGTCTGCTTGCTTGAACACCTTTCCCGGAAGTCTGGATTGCTTTGAAGTTGTAATGACCTTACTGCTGAAGGCAGTGCTTGCTTCTGTCCAGCAACAAAATTGGTGTCCTGCAAAAAGATGACAGGACAAATCCACTGCCAGTGGTGGTCTACAGTGAGAAGCTCTCTGTGAACCGCGAGTGGGCGCACAGTCTCTCTGCTGCTTCTGCTAATGACGAGAATTAATGCTAGAAGTGAGGCCATGCAGAACACACAGTCACTCTCCATAAAGTTCACAGAAACTCGGGTTTCACTTATCTAAGTGTATTTTGAAACAGATTTGCAGTTTCTTAACAATGCTATCTAATTCTACAATAAAAGCTGCCTAGTGTGTCGTGCTCCTGAGTCTTCTCTCTGATTGGGCGCCATAGATGTATTAACTGGCAGGTGTGATTGACAGCAGCGAGGATTAGCGAGGTGCTGGAGGGCAGCCTTGTCCTAGTTGTTCATTTATTTCTCCTTTATCTCATTTCCCCTTTTCTTTCTTGTTTTTATTGTGACTGGATCTCAGTGTGAAGCAATGTCTGGCCTGAAGCTATGCAGCATGGGCTGGCCTGGAACTTACAGAGATTCACTTGCTCCTGCCTCCCAAGAGCTGGGATTAAAGACTTTTAATTCCCATGGCTCGAAATTGTAAAATGTATTGTCTTATATGTCTATTATACACACACACACGCTCACACACTCACACACACACACGCTCACACACACACACTCACACACACACACACACACGCTCACACACACACTCACACACACACACGCTCACACGCTCACACACTGTATTCTGATCACATTCGCTCCTCACTGCCGTATTACATCTTCCTCCAACTCCTTCTGAAACCCCTATTCCCAACACCCCCACCTACTTTCATGGTTTTTAAAATGTATGTTTATTCTCTCTCTCCCTTTCTCTCTTTCTCTTTCTCTCTCTCTCTCTCTCTCTCTCTCTCTCTCTCTCTCTCTCTGTGTGTGTGTGTGTGTGTGTGTATGTGTGTGTGCATGTGTGTGTATGCTAGAGGCTCGGTGGGGTTCAGGATAGCTTGAAGGAATCAGTTCTCTTTTCCCACCATGTGGGATCCTGGGATTAAACTCTGCTCGTCAGGCTTGGTGGCAAGGGTCTTGTCCCATGTAGCCAAGTTGCCAGCCCCATTTTCTGTGTTTGAACAACTCACTGAGTTTAATTGGGATTTCTCGCTTGTGCATGCTTGTGGGGTCCTATTAGATCCTAGGCAACTTCCCATTCTCCACCCCTAAAGAAAAATGACTCCTCCCTCCCAAATGTTTATCAATAGCTCCATGCATGCTGAGACACCGAAGGGCTCCCCCTTGTGGAGCGTTAGTGGAAGTAACCACAGCTGCTGGGCTTTCATGGGTGCAATGGCCTCACTCTGTCCAGAAGAGAGGTTGTCACAGCACTCCTCCCCAGCCTCCATCTCCTACATTGTTTCTGTGTCATTTTACAACACTTGCCCTGAATAGTGAGTTGTGTGTGTGCATGTGTGTGTGCATGTGCACATGCGTCCATGTTTAATGTCTCATTTGAGCCATTAACACTCAATACATTTTCTAAACCTTTTGACAAATAATGAATCTATATATTAACCACCTGCATAGAAGCTTCTCTGATCAATGGGGAAAGCAGCACTAATCTAGGGACGTGATCATAAATGTTTAGGAGGCAGTTTGACAACACTTGCATTTAGAAAAATGACAGTATCGAGCTTCCCGCTGGCCCTGTATGCCCCCCGAGTATGAGCTTAGGGCCAGGTTCACAGCACCAGACATGATTTCCCTCCTGTAAAATTTCCAAATCTCAACCAGACAGTGATGGTTACTGTCCTATCATGTCATGGTTGCATTCTTGGGCATATCGTCCCCAGCAGGTGGGCATTGTGGCATACAGAATGGACAGCTGCACAGAACACGATGACTGTCCTCCCAGCACCGTGCATAGCACATCCTGCACAGAGAAAGCTAGGCAGTAGGGAGGAAGTTTGCCAGTCAGTTTCAGTTGATTTCTCTGTCTGCCAAGACCAAACTGCGGTGTCTTCAACAGCAGGGTCTTATCTATTTCCGGTGGGTAACCAAGAGAAAGAGTACTAGCGTATATCACTTTGGAAGCTTCCAGCCTCCCTGACTAAAAGCGCACTGAGGTTATTTCATACTTGGGATTGGAATTTTGGAATTTTTCTGTGGTAACCCAGGGCTTGTGGAAGCAGCCTGAGGATACCAAATAGGTGTTCTCTCAAGTGGATCTTCCCATTCGCTTTCTCCTTAAGACTCACCATCTTCAGCTGGGGCCTTGAAGCCTTTTCAGAGTCCCAGATTGCATCCGGCTTCACGGTTCAGCTGTCCAGACAGTCACCCTTCTAAGGTCACCTGTTGACTCTTCCAGGACCACACCTAGGACGGCGAGTCGAGCTGAAGCCAACACTGAACTTTTCCTTATGAACTGAGCTGGGGTTCCAAGGTCATCTAGACTTGAGAGAGTAACGTGACAGTAATGAATTGGGTAGAGAATGATTCCCGGTGGGGTCCTCAAGGGCAGCCAGGATCGGCAAGCATTACACCAGTCATTCCTCTCTGAGAAAGATAAGCTCTCACCCATCTCCACGATCAACACTCAACACATGGATCTTACATGGGAGCCATCCTGACCACCAACCCATCACTACAGCGGGTCGTGCTCTTACCATTGTCCCTGTGGATACCTCCGACTACATGAGTACCGGAAGTCCATCTGTAGGTGTCCGCTCTGCGCATGCTCCTATTC
>NW_021619374.1:0-2914 GCF_004785775.1 Grammomys surdaster | reverse complement strand
TGGCCTAAATTATTAAATAACCTAACTTCTCATTAGTAGATGACAAGATGCATGCCTCAGGAAGACACTGAGATATATGAACAAAGACAAAGCAATGGTTAGAGGATTGTACACTTATAAAGGATTATACTCTCACAATCAGTGCTGTATCCCTTACAAAACAGCATGTAACTACAGCTTAGGCACTGTCAATCTGCCCAATTCTTTCTCCCATCTGATTTTAATATGTAATGCACTCTCATTTGTCAGGTGAACACTGGAGTTACAGCTACTTTGTCTACACTGCCGGTAGCAATAGAAAATGAAGGGCAGAAAGAACACAAAATCTAGGTGACAAAATCAACTTTAAAGTGTTGTTATAACATTTTTTAGTTAATTTATGATTTTTTTGTAGCAAGAATAGTTTCAGAGATGAAAAGCAAATGTGCTCTTATAGATAGGATACACTAAAAACAAAGACTTGCTTTATTTTGATGGTCTGAGAGCTTTCTGCCAATGAAACATATTGCATGAAAAAGGGAAAATGACATTAAGAGACAGACTGATTTGTTTTGTTTGAATTTAAAGAAAGATACTAAATTACAGTTGAATCAATATGTAATAGTCTTTGTAATAGTCATTTATGGTCTTTTTTATGTTGGTTTGTTTGGTTTTTTTTTGTTTTGTTTTGTTTTTTTTTGATCAAAAGCCACACTGAGATGGTGACACTTTGATTCTTGTTTTGAAGAATGTGTTTAGACATTTAGCATTTTTATATATCAGTTTGTATATGTTTAACATAATATAAAATTAATGTACACATACTGTATGATATTACATATGTCATTTAATTTATTTTTATACTTGTTTAAACATTAGTTTTCCTTAAAGAGAAATTAAACGACCAGGAAACTCTGTAATTCCACAATCAAAAATCATGAGAACTCATACAAGAAAATAACCTGGACTTGTTTCCTGCATGATACAGATTTCACATTGCTGAGAGCAAACTTGATTTAACAGATGTAGACAGGGCCCAG
The DNA here is from genome assembly GCF_004785775.1 of Grammomys surdaster. Taxonomy (NCBI): domain Eukaryota; kingdom Metazoa; phylum Chordata; class Mammalia; order Rodentia; family Muridae; genus Grammomys; species Grammomys surdaster. Next base: position 1,895 of record NW_021619374.1, on the reverse strand, counting down.
GAATGAGCTTACTATAAACTCCTGTGTGATCCTCACTTTCTAAACAGACAGAATGAGAACTGGATCTGTCAAAGTCATTCCTCCCTGGGCTTCCCAATTTTGTGTCTCTGGGTTCATTATTGCTTCCCTCCTTTGCATTTACAATTAGGAAAATTGAATTAATGTTTTTAAATTGGACTAAATTCTTCTCTCACACAATGTATTCTGACTACTGTTTTTGCTCCAGGTAATCCTCATAAGTCTAGCCTACTTTCCTTCTTTCTCAGATCCACTCATCCTGCTCCATTTCCTCTTCAGAAAAGAAAATACCTCCAAGAGGAAACAGCCAAATAAGACCAAAGAAACAAAAGGCAATAGACCTCATCCTGAGTCTGGACAGGGTAACTCAATAGGAGGAAAAGAAGCTGAAAGGGTTTATGGCTCCATGGGGAGAGCAACAATACCAACCAACCAGATCTCCCAGGGTCTAAACCACAAACCTGGGATCAAACAGGGAGGGACCCATGGCCACAGCTGCATATGTAGGGGAGGATGACATTGTCAGTCATAGGTGGGTGAGGAAATCCTTGGCCCAGTGAAGGCTGGATGCAGCAGTGTGGGGGAAATTGTGAGTGTGGAGGTGGAAGGGGGAGGGTGGATGGGGCATATCCTCATAGAAGCAGGAGGAGTGGGGTGGGATAGGGGGTTCTTGGGGGGGAGGATGATAGGGATGGGGATTACATCTGAAATATTAATAAAATATCAAATAAAAAAAATAAAAAAAAAGAAAAACAGGAGTGTAAAATATCATTCCTTTATTTAAACTACCACATTCTACTTCGTGGTCCCAATATGCTTGTTCAAACACAGGAGTATATGGTGGCCATATTTTAAAATAGCATAATGTAGAATACATGAGGTTACAGTCACAAAGATGTTAAAAGTCCAAAGTTCAAAGTCTCTTCAGAGATTCATCTAATCATGTAACTGTAATCCCCTATATTTTCAAAACAAACAGCATAACATATAGGTTCAAATTCACAGGAAATACACTTCATCATTCCTAAATGCCATTGTGAGGATATACTACACCAAAAGATAACCAAAAGTGAGCAGAGTAATCTCCAAAATCTGCATCTCCATGTCTGATGTCAAAGTGTTCATCAGATCTATGACTCCTTTCTGCTTTCTTCACTGCAGCACAATTCTTTCTCTTTGGCTGGTTTTACTCCCTGAAAGCAGTTTTCCTGAGCAGGTGCCCACAGCTCTGGCACCACAAAATCCTGGGTTCTCCAAGGTAACTTCAATATTACAGCTTCATGTTCCCATATCTGGGATGCACATATGATCTTCTGCGCATCACAAAATAAAAATGGTCACTTCTCCAGCTCTTCCCTCTATAGCACTCTAGGTTCTGGTTGACTCCAGTCTACTGCTGTTGCTGGTCTTTCTACTCATCCCATGGCACTGACACCTTCAATATGCTGGGTCCTCCTGCTGAAACTAGGCTTCACTGCTTTCCTTTCATACACTCCCTTCATGGGGCCAAGCTTTAGCTGTTCTCCATAACACATTCATGCCTTAAAAATGGTGCCATGTTAGTGATATTTACACATAACCAAAACCATCTGTACCCTAAGGTACAACCTTTACTATCTCTGAAACATAGCTTCATTGTCCTCTCAGAAAACACTCCCCTAAGATTTCACCTCAGTGATGATGGTTTCCTCTTCAACACTGAAAATTTTTTTAACTATAGCTAACCAGTATCAACTCTGTCAGTAGTCCCTTCTAGTCTTGCCTCAAAAGACAGAGGCACATGGACAAAGCTGCTGAGTTCTGCTGCTTTCTGGGGCTGGAACATGGCCTTTCTATTACATTATCACCAGCTTTCTAATTTTCAACAACTTCACTGA
>NW_021619373.1:0-1337 GCF_004785775.1 Grammomys surdaster | reverse complement strand
TTATAACTTATTAGAATCTATTTTCCATCTTGGTACCCTAGACCCAATCAGGAGGTTGGAGTTCTTAGGGCTGTTCTTTGGCTCTTACATGATTGTACACTGTCTCTTCTAGAACACTCAAGCCTAGATCTTACTCCTTTCCCAGCATGGCAATCTTTAATCCTTCTTCCCTTGATACCCTTATATGAGAATTCTGAAGTCTAACCTCTATCTTCAGGCCCAGTCATTGGTCACCTGCAACTTTATTTACAAATAAGAACCAACTGGTGGCAGGGTTTCTTGTTGTCATACATATGAGTTCTCTTGCAATTTTGGGAACACAAATAACACAATGCAAGCGTTAGATCAAATTCACCATTTTTTCCCATTTAATTCATCAAAAAGGCATTTTCTCTCAAATATATTATGAGCATAGTCATAACAGTTATGCAAACTATAAAGTATGATATACACTAATAATGTCTAGAGTATTAATTCTGTCAATTAAGGTACATTACTCTAAGAACTATCCTAACTTAAAGAGTTTTCAATCCTATACCTGATTTATATTTTTCTTTTTACATGCATTACGATCTGAAAACCATCCTTTCAAATCTACATGATCTTCCTAAATACTAAACAGCTTATGTTTGATTATGAGGTTATAACTATTCTTCAACACTACCAGAAATCTCAAAACAAATTAAGCATTATCTGAATATAGACAAAGAACAAAACATAACTAACAAAACCTAAATATGTGGTAGATACAACTTACTTCTGGCATATTCCCCTATTCTTCAAATCACTGCAGCATCTGTCTTCAGCCTTAAGGGCCAGAATCATCTGAAAGACCTTTAGGGAAGAAGGAATTACAAAAAGACTAGCTTACTCTATCTCGGCAGAGCTAAGCTGTCGACAATCCCTTAGCTTGTATCATCTACTAGAATGTATTTTTTGTCTGTAGATGACTTAGGGCATTTCTTGCCCTGTGAAGCCACAAATGGAGCAACTCTATATGTAGGTTATAATGACTGATATCTTCTTTGAATCATAAAAAGCATACTGTCAGGGACAAGCAGTTCTCTTTGTCAAAAATCTGATAATGGAGTGACTGTAAATCCAAAATTCTCTGAATTTCTCATGCTTTTGAAGACTATCTATTAAAAGTATATCTGAACTGTTAACACTAGAATACTCTTAACTATTTATATTTCAATAATATTGATAACACTTTATTATGATTATATTAGAATCTAATACAAACATGAGTTTACTATCTGGCAATTAAGTTGGATTTTTTTAATCATCCTAAACAGTTTGTAATAGCAGCTATTAGAAGGAGTGTGTCTAAGCCT
>NW_021619372.1:0-10697 GCF_004785775.1 Grammomys surdaster | reverse complement strand
TCCAGTTGAACCAGCACCATTTGTTGAAAATGCTGTCCTTTTTCCACTGGACAGTTTTAGCTCCTTTGTCAAAGATCAAGTGACCATAGGAGTGTGTATTCATTTCTGGGTCTTCAATTCTATTCCATTGATCTTCCTGCCTGTCTCTGTACCAATACCAGGTAGTTTTTATCACTATTGCTCTGTAGTACAGCTTGAGGTCAGGAATGGTGATTCCTCCAGAGGTTCTTTTATTGTTGAGAATAGTTTTCGCTGTCCTGGGTTTTTTGTTATTCCATATGAATTTGAGAATTTCCTTTTCTAACTCTGTGAAGAATTGAGTTGGGATTTTAATGGGGATTGCATTGAATCTGTAGATTGCTTTTGGCAAGATGGCCATTTTTATTATATTAATCCTGCCAATCCATGAGCATGGGAGATCTTTCCATCTTCTGAGATCTTCTTCAATTTCTTTCTTCAGAGACTTGAAGTTCTTGTCATACAGGTCTTTCACTTGCTTGGTTAGATTCACACCAAGGTATTTTATATTATTTGCAACTATTGTGAAGGGTGTCATTTCCCTAATTTCTTTTTCAGTCTGTTTATCTTTCATGTAGACGAAGGCTACTGATTTGTTTGAGTTGATTTTATAACCAGCCAGTTTGCTGAAGTTGTTTATCAGGTTTAGGAGTTCTCTGGTGGAAGTTTGGGGGTCACTTAAGTATACTATCATATCATCTGCAAATAGCGATATTTTGACTTCTTCCTTTCCTATTTGTATCCCTTTGACTTCTTTTTGCTGTCTAATTGCTCTGGCTAAGACTTCCAGTACTATATTGAATAGGTAGGGGGAGAGTGGGCAACCTTGTCTAGTCCTTGATCTTAGTGGGATTGCTTCAAGTTTCTCTCCATTTAGCTTGATGTTGGCTACTGGTTTGCTGTAAATTGCTTTTACTATGTTTAGGTAGGGGCCTTGAATTCCTGATCTTTCCAAGACTTTTATCATGAAGGGATGTTGAATTTTGTCAAATGCTTTCTCAGCATCTAGTGAGATGATCATGTGGTTTTTTTCTTTAAGTTTGCTTATATAGTGGATTACATTGATGGATTTCCGAATATTGAACCATCCCTGCATTCCTGGGATAAAACCTACTTGATCATGATGGATGATTGTTTTGATGTGGTCTTGGATTCGGTTTGCTAGAATTTTATTGAGTATTTTTGCATCGATGTTCATAAGGGAGATTGGTCTGAAGTTCTCTTTCTTTGTCGGGTCCTTGTGGGGTTTGGGTATGAGTGTAATTGTAGCTTCATAGAACGAATTGGGTAGTGTTCCTTCTGTCTCTATTTTGTGGAATAGTTTGAAGAGAATTGGTATTATGTCTTCCTTGAAGGTCTGATAGAATTCAGCACTAAAACCATCTGGTCCTGGGCTTTTTTTAGTGGGGAGGCTTTTGATGACTGCTGCTATTTCCTGAGGGGTTATGGGACTATTTAGATGGTTTATCTGCTCCTGGTTTAACTTCGGTACCTGGTATCTGTCTAGGAAATTGTCCCTTTCATCCAGGTTTTCCAGTTTTGTTGAGTATAGGCCTTTGTAGTAGGATCTGATGATTTTTTGAATTTCTTCCGTTTCTGTTGTTATGTCTCCCTTTTCAGTTCTGATTTTATTAATTTGGATACTGTCTCTGTGCCCTCTGGTTAATCTGGCTAAGGGTTTATCTATCTTGTTGATTTTCTCAAAGAACCAACTCCTGGTTTTATTGATATTTTGTATTGTTCTTTCTGTTTCTATTTGGTTGATTTCAGCCCTGAGTTTGATTATTTCCTGCCTTCTACTCCTCCTGGGTGTATTTGCTTCTTTTTGTTCTAGGGCTTTTAGTTGTGCAGTCAACTTGTTAGTGTGTGCTCTTTGCAGTTTCTTTTTGTAGGCACTTAGAGCTATGAGTTTTCCTCTTAGCACTGCCTTCATGGAGTCCCACAAGTTTTGGTATGATGTGTCCTCATTTTCATTGAAATCTAAAAAGTCTTTTATTTCTTTCTTTATTTCTTCCTTGACCATGTCATCATTGAGTAGAGAGTTGTTCAGTTTCCATGTGCATGTGGGTTTTCCATTGGTTTTCTCATTATTAAAGACCAGTCTTAGTCCGTGGTGATCTGATAAGATGCAAGGGATTATTTCAATCTTTTTGTATCTGTAGAGGCTTGTTTTGTGACCAATTATATGGTCTATTTTGGAGAAGGTACCATGAGGTGCTGAGAAAAAGGTATATTCTTTTGTTTTAGGATGAAATGTTCTATAGATGTCTGTTAAGTCCATTTGGTTCATAACTTCTGTTAATTTCAAAGTGTCTCTGTTTAGTTTCTGTTTCCATGATCTGTCCATTGCTGACAGTGGGGTGTTGAAATCCCCCACTATTATTGTGTGAGGTGTAATGTGTGTTTTGAGCTTTAGTAAAGTTTCTTTTCTGTATGTAGGTGCCCTTGCATTTCGAGCATAGACGTTCAGAATTGAGAGTTCACCTTGGTAGATTTTTCCTTTGATGAGTATGAAGTGTCCTTCCTTATCTTTTTTTTGATTAATTTTGGATGAAAGTCGATTTTATTGGATATTAGAATGGCTACTCCAGCTTGTTTCTTGGGACCATTGGCTTGAAAAATTGTTTTCCACCCTTTTATTCTGAGGTAGTGTCTGTCTTTGTCACTGAGGTGCGTTTCTTGTATGCAGCAAAATTCTGGGTCTTGTTTGTGTATCCAGTCTGATAGTCTGCATCTTTTTATTGGGGAATTGAGACCATTGATGTTAAGAGATATTAAGGAAAAATGATTGTGGCTTCCTGTTATTTTTGTTATTAGAGGTAAAGTTATGTTTGTATCTTCTTTTAGGGTTGTTGGAAGATTACCTACTTGCTTTTTCTAGGTTGTAGTTTCCCTCCTTGTGTTGGCATTTTCCTTCAATTATCCTTTGAAGTGCTGGGTGTGTGGGAAGATATTGTGCAAATTTGGTTTTGTCATGGAATATCTTGGTTTCACCATCTATAGTGATTGAGAGTTTTGCTGGGTATAGTAATCTGGGCTGGCAATTGTGTTCTCTTAGTGTCTGTATGATGTCAGTCCAGGCTCTTCTGGCTTTTATAGTCTCTGGTGAGAAGTCTGGTGTAATTCTTATAGGTCTGCCTTTATATGTTACTTGACCTTTTTCCCTTACTGCTTTTAGTATTTTTTCTTTGTTTTGTGCATCTGATGTTTTGATTATTATGTGACGGGAGGTATTTCTTTTCTGGTCTAATCTATTTGGTGTTCTGTAGGCTTCTTGTATGTTTATGGGCATCTTGTTCTTTAGGTTAGGGAAGTTTTCCTCAATAATTTTGTTAAAGATATTTACTGGCCCTTTAAGTTGGGAATCTTCATTCTCATCTATACCTATTATCCTTAGGTTTGGTCTTCTCATTGCGTCCTGGATTTCCTGGATGTTTTGAGTTAGGAGTTTTTTGCATTTTGCATTTTCTTTGACAACTGTGTCAATATTTTCCACCGTATCTTCTGCATTTGAGATTCTCTCTTCTATCTCTTGTATTCGGTTGGTGATGCTTGCGTCTGTGACTCCTGATCTCTTTCTTAGGTTTTCTATCTCCATGGTTGTCTCCCTTTGAACTTTCTTTATTGTTTCTATTTCTAGTTTCAGATCCTGAATGTTTTTGTTTAATTCCTTCTTTGTGTTTTCTTCCATTTCTTTAAGGGATTTCTGTGATTCCTCTTTAAGGGCTTCTATCTGTTTACTTGTACTCTCCTGTATTTCTTTAAGGGAGTTACTTAATTCCTTCTTATAATCCTCTATCATCATCATGAGAAGTGATTTTAATTCTGAATCCTGCTTTTCAGGTGTGATGGGGTGTTCAGGGCTTGCTATATTGGGAGAACTGGGCACTGATGATGCCAAGAAACTTTGGTTTCTGTTGCTTATGTTCTTGCGCTTGCCTTTCGCCATCTGGTTAACTCTAGTGGTACCTGCCCTCACTGTGTAAAACTGGAGTCTGTATTTCCCATTATCTTGCTTATTGCAGAGCTCCTCAGAGTCCAGAGGTCTCTGTGGTCTTATGCTCCTAATCTCCTGGGTGGAAGAACTCCTGGGACTCAGGCCACCTCTTGGATCTGGAAATCCTTCTGCTCTGAGTGCAGTGGGTCCTCGATGACTCAGGATTCAGTTTCTCCACAGGACAGAAGCAGACCAACTCTGTGTCTGCTCCAGCCCAAAGGACCAGGCAAGGGCAGAAGGGAAGTGGAATTCCAGAGGGGCGGGGTTTGGGTAGCTGCTGTGCCCTGGATGTCCCTGTCTCCCAGATGTATCTCTGGGCCTTAGGGAGTGAGATGGAGTTCTTACCAGCTGCTCTGAGTGCAGTGGCTCCTGGATGACTCAGTATTCAGTTTCTCAACAGGACAGGAGCAGACCGACTCTGTTGTCTGCTCCAGCCCAGAGGACCAGGCAGGGGCGGAGGGCGAGCAGGTTGATTTTTAACAGCTCATAAGCAGTTACTGTTTACTGTGTCAGAGTAATCAGGATCATATAGTTTGAGGGACGTTCTATACTGTCTTACATGGCCTGTGAGTACTTTAGGTTTAACTGCCTTACAGAGAGATGTTCACAGAGAACAGAAAGTTGCCTACTTCAGGGGCCTAGGTACTATTGCCATTGAGTACAGAGTAGCAGAGGATTTTTTTTTTAAGTGAGAGATTTGTGTGTGTGTGTGTGTGTGTGTGTGTGTTTTACACATAGGGAGACCAGAGGGGCATTTGTATCTCTCCTTTCACAATGGATTCGGGGCTTGAACTCAAGTTGTTAGGGTCGATGACAAGCACGTTTACGTCTGATCGATCTCACAGGGCCAGAAGGACTTTTGTTTTTTTTTTTAAGTTTATTTATTTATTATATATGAGTACACTGTAGCTGTTTTCAGACACACCAGAAGAGGGCATCAGATCTTATTACAGATGGTTGTGAGCCACCATGTGGTTGCTGGGATTTGAACTCAGGACCTCTAGAAGTGTAGTCAGTGCTCCTAACCACTGAGCCATCTCTCCAACTCAGGACTTTTTTTTTTTTTTTTTAATCCAGAAAGCCTTGTATCTTCCTATTTTAGAGTGTTTCCTCTTCTTTTTCCTCCTCTTCTTCCTCCTCCTCTTAGATTTATTTATTTTATATTTTATATGTTGAGTGTTTTTCCTGAATGTCGTCATGCATCGTATGCATCTTCATGCCCTTGAAGATCTGATGGGGCTATCAGATCTTCTAGAATTGAATTTATAGATGGTTGTGAAGTACTAAGCAGGTGCTGGGAATAGAACCTTGGTCCTCTGCAAGAATGGTAAATGCTCTTAACTGCTGAGTCATCTCTTCAGTCCTTATTAGACTATTTCTTTACTTTTTTGTTGTTTGTTTGGTTTTTTTGAGACAGCATTGAGACAGGATTTCTCTCTGTAACAGTCCTGGCTTGTCCTAGAACTCTGTAGACCAGGCTGACTTAAATCTTGAGATTCTCCTGCCTCTGTCTCCTGAGGACTGGGATTAAAGCCAGTTTAATGAGGATTTTTAGAGGATTTTTTTCTCACTTACCTGGATAAATTACAAACGGAAAGTTACTTACCTGGAAAGACAAATGGAATAAGAAAAATGAAGTTTGAAAATATATGCTCTTTTTTGTTTTTCGTTTTTCGAGACGGGTTTCTCTGTGTAGCCCTGGCTGTCCTGGAACTCACTCTGTAGACCAGGCTGGCCTTGAACTCAGAAATCCGCCTGCCTCTGCCTCCCAAGTGCTGGGATTAAAAGCGTGCGCCACCACCACCCGGTGAATATATGCTCTTTTGCCAATGGTATATTTGAACACATCTTGAGGTAATATCGCTGGAGCTACTATATATCTTTATCTAGAATGCTCTTACATAGGTTGGATTTTTTTTTTTTTTTTTTCTCAACCCCATAGGAAGAACAACAGTGTCAATTAACCTGAACTTCTTGGGGCTCCTAGAGATTGAGCTACCAACCAAAGAGCATACATAGGCTGGTCTGAGGGCCCCAGACACATAAGTAGCAAAGATCTGCCTTGTCTGGCCTCAGTAGGAGGGGATGCACCTAATCCTACAGAGATTTGATGCACCAGGGTTAAGGAATACTGGATGGAAGGGGACTCTCTCAGAGGCAAAAGGGAGGGGAAATGAAGGGAGGAACCTTGAAAGGGAGGAGTGGGATGGTGAACAGCATTTGAGATGTAAATACATAAATAAACTTAAAAAAAGTGTGAGGCAAGGGTAATGAATATAATCTTCTTTTTAAACTCAAAACTGATGTTTCTCATTAGACTTGAAGTAATCCACTTTCAGATTTAAATGTTTTAAATATTAAAATAGTTTGTTCCTGGAAAAAAAAAAAAAGGTTGGATTATTTTTAATGGTCATTCAAAAAGTAATAATTTTCATTTAATTTTACTGCAGGTGCAAACTCGTAGTGCTGATGAACCAATGACAACATTTGTTGTATGTAATGAATGTGGAAATCGGTGGAAGGTATGGCACCCTCTTGCATGTATATCATAACTTACTGTTTCTTTGTAAGCTACGATATAAAATCTGTACCCTCCTAGGACTTGATCTTAGCAACACATATTTTAACACCAGGGAAAAATATTAAATTATTTTCACACATTCCCATGTACATTTTGATGTTGGAAAAATTTATAGAGTTCTATGTTATCAGTGTTTATTTTCAGAATTATAGTGGGCTTAGTTGTGGATTGGTAGCTTTTCAATAAGCCTTTATTTTGCTTCTGTATTTGCGATTGTCTCATACAAGCAAGTTTATGGTTTTGTTTGTTTGTTTGTTTGTTTTTTCGTTTTTTTGGTTTTTCGAGACAGGGTTTCTCTGTGTAGCCCTGGCTATCCTGGAACTCACTCTGTAGACCAGGCTGGCCTTGAACTCAGAAATCCACCTGCCTCTGCCTCTTAAGTGCTGGGATTAAAAGCGTGCGCCACGACTGCCCGGCATGTTTATGTGTTTTTAAAGAACATTTTTTAAGTATTTCTCTAGTCTGATGTTTATTGTATGTGTTCTTTGCTGACTTTACACATGTATATAATGTACTCTAGCTACTCACCCTTAGCCTCTAATGTCTCTCCTACCCAAATCTTCCTTCCCTTCAAGTCCCTTTCTCATATTAATGCTGTTTTGTTTTGTTTTTTGTTTTGTCACCTGAGTTTAACCTGGGCAGTCTGTGTGACTACAGGTTTTGAATTGTTCATTAGTTTCCATTGCTTCTGCCCCAGAATTTACCAATAGTTAGGAGCAAGGAGTAGGGTTCTGTGATTCCCTTCTGACTTCAGATTGACTGTTGATGACACTTTCATTTTTGTACAGGCTAGTGGAAAGCTAATTTTTGAGTGACTTTGTTTTTTAAACTCCCAAACCAAAATATAAAATTAGGAGGATTGCACATCGATTGCAATGTTACTTTTATTATTAATAATGATGGGGATATTAGTAGTGTGGGAACAGGAGATACCCATAGTAGGGATAAGTCTTTGGTGTCACACAATAATTAGAACTCCCTTGCCTCTCACCCCCACTCAACTATTATTGGCATAGATAATACTTAAGCTCCCTGTCTGTCATCCCTCTTTTCCATTCCTGGTGGACAAGCTTGACCTGTCCAGATAGCTCTCTTAGATCTGTTATACGTGCTCAATAGTTTTTAATCACTGCTGTGAGCAAGTATTATATAGTTTGTTTTAATACAAGCAGTTTACTAAAACATGTTGTACCATATGATACTTAATGAATTTAAGAAAGTTTAGTTTAATGTAAAAGCTAATAAGAATTGTTACTTATTTAACCAAGAAACATTAGAGAAATACTTTTAGACCAAGAAACATTAGAGAAATACTTTTAAAACATTTGAAAAACTTTATATATTTGTTCTTTAGTTACATAGTCCTCTCAATTTTATGGTGGAAGGTAAAAGTGAGTGACTACTATACATAAAAATTGTTTTTCAAAAATATCTTTTTAATAAAGTACATAAAATTAAGATATATACACCATTGCTTTTTTAAAAAAAATCTTACAAAATATTTCTTTTGTCTTTGCAGTTCTGTTGAGTTTGGAAGAATTGGCAAGGTATCTGGACCATTAAGAAAAATTAATTTTGTAATTAGCTTTAAAATTAATTAAGCCAGGCAACTCGTTTTCCTGCAAGTGAAATTTGTAAACAGTATACATCCCATGGGTTGATCTTTGCTGTTCACCTGACAGTCTTTCTTAAATGCCTTCTGTGGTCTCAGATCAGCTGGGAAACCATACAATAATTATATAATATGTTGGTTTGTTTTTCTTTTTTATAGGTTGATGTTGCATTTTATTAAATATTAACTTTTTATACTCTAGAACACAAAAATTCTGTTGACCTGTTAATGCATAAAGATAAATTGTACCTAAAAATGTTAAAGGAAGAGAAGGCATAGTATACATTTTAGAGTTACCAAATAGTAGTACTTGGCCAGCTTGTCAAAGTTGTGCGCACAATTTGAACTAGCATATTATTTACTCTTAATTACTGTGCTCACAAACCCTCATATGCTTAGATCTCTTGCATCTGTGACTAACCACAGTGAGTGATCATTTCTTGTATTTCTCATACATGTATGTTACCATTTTTTTTTAATAGATATTACTTTGAAAACTGACTGGGTTGCCATCAGTTTAGTTGACTTTGTGCTATATTTTAGTTTTACAGAATTCTGTTATAATTTCCTAAGCTTTTCACAAAGCCCCTCACAGGTATACTTCTGATGCATTTTCCCCCATAGGAAGACATGCTGTGAAGAAAATGTTAGTATCTTAGTAGAGTTCCTGGAGGCAGCATGACTGTACTCGCACTTGGAAACCTACTGACCAAGGATTAAGCCTGAGAACTGTGTAAATCATTAAGCTATGCTTTTTGCGTATGGAGGTTGTAAAAAAAAAAAAATCCTTTAGACTGAATCTTTTGTGCTGAATTTTTACATGATGTCAAGCCAACTGAAATGTAAGCTGTAACAAGTAGTTCTACAAAACATTTTTCACAATTAAGTTTTACTTTTATTTAAATGTGTCCCACTTATTTTGCAAGTAATAAGCAATGGTTTTCACATTGTCTTCTTGACATAGATGTTCTAATGCATATAGTAAAGGCCACTGTTACAAAGCTTACAACTTAAGTGCTTCTGCCTGTGTTCAGACTTTTATGTAAAGACCACTGCACAAGCTTTGCACTCTTCTATGCTCTGCTTTGCAGATTGTTTGACATAACATAAAAAAACACTTAATATATCCATGTTAAAAGGATTGGTCTATGGGTAATTTCTGTCACTTTAAAAATAAAGTACATTTTCAAAGAATTAATTTAAAAGTAATAAGGTTAAAATAGTCCCAGTTTTAAGTGATCCATTTTAAAATTTGTAAATCAATAAATTTTTTTTTGTTGTTAAACATACCTGTTTTTTGTCATTTATTTTGACGTTGAAACACCTCTGAAAGTGTAAGCCAGCTCCAATTTAAATGGTTTCCTGATGCCCTCTTCTGGCCTGAGTATACTGCACACATGTGGTATATAATCATGTGTAAAACAGCCATATACATAAATAATTATTAAAAGTTAAGATATTTTTGAGGTTGTTGATTCAAAAGGTAAAAGTTTATTGTTTGAGAACATAATAGGTCTAGGTAGAGTAGGCCCTTATCTATCCTGAGACCATGTCAGCAAACATCAGAACCTCAGTATGTTTTTGACTAGGCACATCTATCCTTGCTTTTGCTGCTGTAAATGTTCTAGTTAGCCACATGTTACAACTTTTGGCTGGAGAACTGTGATGGTTTGAAGGAGAATGGTCCCTATGAGCTCATGTATTTTGAATGCTTGGTCCACAGTTATGGAACTGTTTGGGAAAAATTAAGAGATGTGGCCTTTTTGGAGGGTGTTTGCCATTGGAGCTCGGGTTTGAAGTTTCAAAAAGAGAGTTAACTGTCTCCATGAAGCTTATGGATCAAGATGCAAACCCAAAGATACTGCTCAGTGCCATGCACGCTTTTTTTTTGCTGTGGTCCTTTGCCATGGTGATTATAAATTAGCTGTCTGGAACTATGACCTTCAATTTTTTATTTAATAAATGTTTTATTATAGAAATAACAAAGTAACTAAGACATGAAGTAAGTTATGGGTCTAGGAATGTTCTGTAATTTTCAGGCAAGGACTCCCAAGCTATGCCTACTTATTGGTCTGTGTGTGAGGGCAGTTTCTATCCTGGGATTGACAGATATAATTCCTTTTGCTTTGGGACACTCTTGTTAACATTTGTCAGTATATAAGTTCATTTAATAAAGGGATCCTTGGTTACTGATTAAATCAAAGAATGAAGTTTTATTATTGAAGAGAAAACATGTTTAAACTTGTTATATCAAGAGTCACCAAGGTAGGGCTAGAGAAATGACTCAGCAGTTAAGAGCATGTATTGCTTTTGCAGAAAACCTGAGTTCAGTTCCAAGCACACATGTTTAGCTGGCTCAGAACTATCTGTAACTCTAGCTCCAGGGGATCTAACATCATCTTGCTTCTGTAGGTAGGGGACTCATATGCACCTATCCTCTCTCCTCCCCTCTCCCCTCTCCCCTCTCCCCTCTCCCCTCTCCCCTCTCC
>NW_021619371.1:0-4763 GCF_004785775.1 Grammomys surdaster | reverse complement strand
TTCTGAAAATATCTTTATTTAAAAACAAATTCTGTTCATATCTATATGATATGAACCACATGGCAAAACAGGCCTTTCCTCCACTACTTCTAAATCTACCATTAATGCCTTTTCCCCTAACAGGAATGCCTAGAACAACAGTGTTTGTGCTTTTCAACCCAAAATTTTTTGCTTTTGTTTAAATGTCTCCTTTTCACTCATGATATATTCTCAACAATTTTTTTTCAACTTTTAAAATTTCTTCAAGATATGAAAGTCATCTAAATTTACTTCCACAGGTTAAATCAAGAAGCTGATCAACATCTTTCAGCTATTAATTAACAAATAGTTTCCTTTTACAGACAAACTGTTGCTGCCTACATAATTAATACGATTTTCTTCCACAGCCAGCTAAAACAGACTCAAAGGTGACTTCTAAAACTAAAATTTCTCCAAACACCTTTGCTTTCTAGGATCTCAACGACACACCATGACGTACCTGATCCCAAGTAGCCTAATGCTTGCTACCCCTTTACAGACATCCCTCTGCTGGGGTGCCGCTTCTCTGTTGTGATTTTTCTACAGGTGCTCCCACAAGTCCAACAGAGACTTATAGAGCCTCCTGGAACCTGCCTAGGATGCCATGCTGTCTTCTTACAGCCACACCGCCTGACTACAGATTCCAGAGACACGCTGAGATCCAGAGACACATGCCAATATCCAGAGATGCTGAGTCCTGTGGACAGATTCAGACCTTCCAGCTACAAATGAACTCTTTTGACAAAGTCAAATAACTAAAGTTACATGTTAGTGAGGAAAACGTAATGTCTATCTAGATTAGTCAGATATTACTACCCTCAAACTGTAACACATAAATTCAATTGATTCAATGATCCCTTACCTTCCCTACCCCCCACCCTGCTCCCCTTTACCCTGTGACATAATTATGCTAATACCTCTGGCCTACGTAGTGCTTTCTTTCGACTTCCTCATCCAAAATTTTCACAGTGACCCCCTTTTTTTAAAAAAAGTAAAGGGAGGAGATGTGGGACTGCATAAGGGTATCCTGGGTCATGGTTGAGCAGGTACTTAGAACCCCGAGATTCTCTGTGGAATTCCTCATGAGAACCGGCAGGAGTTCGGTCCCTCCCATCACCTAAGATCCTGAAAAACAGTCACAGATCTCCATAGAGTCACCCAGGCGATAGGCCTCAGGCCTTAGAGATTTACATACTAATGAAGGCCAGAGGGCAGAGCAAATTAAACATTCCTCCCCCCAGATCCTCCCCTAATCCTCCCCCTTTCTCCCTCCCTATATAACTCGGGACAGCCCTGAGTTTTTGGGAATACGCCTAGATCCATCTATTATCCGTCATGTCAATAAACCTTTTTGGAACCAAGGACTTCCTCGTGTTACTGGGGCCTGCCGCCGCCAAGGCCCTCAGGCCGCTGGAACCGTAGGATCTCCCTCCCTGATGTGGGGACCCGCCACGGCGGCGGGCTTGCGCCGCTGTGGCGGCTATTTTTTTAAATTCTCCCCACACACTTCCTGACTTCCACATCAGCATCTACCTTTGGTGACTGCATATGGGATGGATACTCAGGTGGAAAGGTCTTCAAATGGCCCCTCCTTTAGTTTCTGTCCCTCACTTTGTCTCCATATTTGCTCCCTTGAGTATTTTGTTGCTCCTTCTAAGAAGAACCAAATCACCCTCACTTGGTCTTCCTTCTTTATGGGCTTCATGTGGCCTGTGAGTTGCATCTTGGGCATTTCAAGGTTCAAGGCTAATATCCAATAATCAGGGAATGAATACCATGTGTGTTCTTTTGTGATTGGCTTACCTCACTCAGGATGATAATTTCTAGTTCCATCCATTTACCTAGGAACCTCTCGAATTCATTGTTTTTAATAGCTGAGTAATACTCCATTGTGTAAATATACCACATTTTTTGAATCCATTCCTCAGTTGAAGGACATCTGGGTTCTTTCCAGCTCCTGGCTATTATAAATAAGGCTGTTATGAACATAGTTGAGCATATGTCTTTATTATATGTTCGAGCATCTTCTGGGTATATGCCTAGGAGTGGTATAGCTGGATCCTCGGGTAATGCTATGTCCAATTTTCTGAGGAACCGCCAGAATGATTTCCAAAGTGGTTTCACCATCTTGCAGTCACACCAACAATGGAGGAGTCTTCCTCTTTCTCCACACCCTCGCCAGCATCTACTATCACCTGAGTTTTTAATCTTAGCCATTCTGACTGGTGTGAGATGGAATCTCAGGGTTGTTTTGATTTGCATTTCCGTGACGACTAAAGATGCCGAGCATTTCTTTAGGTGCTTCTCAGCCATTCGAGTTTCTTCTGTTGAAAATTCTTTGTTAAGCTCTATACCCCATTTTTTAATACGGTAATTTGGTTGTCTAGAGTCTAATTTCTTGAGTTCTTTGTATATATTGGATATTAGCCCTCTATCAGATGAAGGATTGGTAAAGATCTTTTCCCAATTTGTTGGTTGTCGTTTTGTCCTATTGATAGTGTCCTTTGCCTTACAGAAACTTTGCAATTTTATGAAGTCCCATTTGTCAATTCTCGATCTTAGAGCATATGCCATTGGAGTTCTGTTCAGGAACTTTTCCCCTGTGCCCAAGTATTCGAGGCTTTTCCATACCTTCTCTTCTATTAGTTTCAGTGTATCTGGTTTTATGTGGAGGTCCTTTATCCACTTAGATTTGAGCTTTGTACAAGGGGATAAGAATGGATCAATTTTCATTCTTCTACATGTTGTCCTCCAGTTGAACCAGCACCATTTGTTGAAAATGCTGTCCTTTTTCCACTGGACAGTTTTAGCTCCTTTGTCAAAGATCAAGTGACCATAGGAGTGTGGGTTCATTTCTGGGTCTTCAATTCTATTCCATTGATCTTCCTGTCTGTCTCTGTACCAATACCAGGTAGTTTTTATCACTATTGCTCTGTAGTACAGCTTGAGGTCAGGGATGGTGATTCCTCCCGAAGTTCTTTTATTGTTGAGAATAGTTTTCGCTATCCTGGGTTTTTTGTTATTCCATATGAATTTGAGAATTTCCTTTTCTAACTCTGTGAAGAATTGAGTTGGGATTTT
Organism: Grammomys surdaster; assembly: GCF_004785775.1. Lineage (NCBI taxonomy): Eukaryota > Metazoa > Chordata > Mammalia > Rodentia > Muridae > Grammomys > Grammomys surdaster. The sequence goes on along the minus strand of NW_021619371.1, from coordinate 1,664 downwards.
AATGGGGATTGCATTGAATCTGTAGATTGCTTTTGGCAAGATGGCCATTTTTATTATATTAATCCTGCCAATCCATGAGCATGGGAGATCTTTCCATCTTCTGAGATCTTCTTCGATTTCTTTCTTCAGGGACTTGAAGTTCTTGTCATACAGGTCTTTCACTTGCTTGGTTAGATTCACCACAAGGTATTTTAAATTATTGGCAACTATTGTGAAGGGTGTCATTTCCCTAATTTCTTTTTCAGTCTGTTTATCTTTCATGTAGAGGAAGGCTACTGATTTGTTTGAGTTGATTTTATAACCAGCCACTTTGCTGAAGTTGTTTATCAGGTTTAGGAGTTCTCTGGTGGAAGTTTGGGGGTCACTTAAGTATACTATCATATCATCTGCAAATAGCGATATTTTGATTTCTTCCTTTCCTATTTGTATCCCTTTGACTTCTTTTTGTTGTCTAATTGCTCTGGCTAGGACTTCCAGTACTATATAGAATAGGTAGTGGGAGAGTGGGAAGCCTTGTCTAGTCCCTGATCTTAGTGGGATTGCTTCAAGTTTCTCTCCATTTAGCTTGATGTTAGCTACTGGTTTGCTGTAAATTGCTTTTACTATGTAAATCAAAAATATATGAAGCTGAAATATCAATAGTCATCAGTCATAGATAATAGTAAGTCAGAAATAAATGAACATGAATAATCAATATTCAGCATTCGTGGATAATAGTAACTCAGAAATAAATGAAATTGATTAATCAATAGTCATCAGTCATAGTTAATTGTAAACAAGAAAAAATAAAGCTGAAATATCAATAGTCATCAGTCATAGATAATAGTAAGTCAGAAATAAATGAACAAGAATAATCAATAATAACAATTCGTGTATAATAGTAATTCAGAAATAAATGAACAGAAAAAATGAACTTGATTAATCAATAGTCATGAGTTAGAGTTCATGGGAAAGCAGAAATAAATAAAGCTGAAATATCAATAGTCATCTGTCATAGAGACAGAATTGGTTTTTAAATAAAGATATTGACAGAATTGTTTATTACATAAATATATTGACAGAATTGGTTATTGAATCATGAAACTGATAGAATTGGTTATTAAATAAAGATACTGACAGAAATGTTTTTTAAAAAGGTATTGACAAAATAGGTTTTTAAATAAAGATATTTATATAATTGGTTATTAAACAACGATATTGACAAAATTGTTTATTAAATAAATATATTGACAGAATTTTTTATTTAATAAATATATTGACAGAATTGGTTATTGAATACAAATACTGACAGAATTAGTTATTAAATAACGATATTGATAGAATTTTTTTAACAAAGTATATGTACAGTATTGCTTTTTAAAAAAAGATATTCACAGAATTGGTTTTAAAATAAGATATTGAAAGAATTGGTTTTGAAATAAAGATATTGACAGAATTGGTTATTATACAATTGATTATTAAATAAATATATTGACATATTGGTTATTAAGTAAAGATGTTGACAGAATAGGTTATTACAGAATTGATTATTAACTAAAGATATTGACAGAACTGTTTATTAAATAAAGGTATTGACAGAATTGGTTATTACAGAACTGAATATTATATAAAGGTAATGACAGAATTGGTTTTTAAGTACAGATATTGACAGAATTGGTTTTAAA
>NW_021619370.1:4520-6190 GCF_004785775.1 Grammomys surdaster | reverse complement strand
CACACACACACACACACACACACACACACACACACACACACACACACACTGGCTTTCCTTAGTCTCTTTAGTAGCAAACCAATCCTGGAGATGGCAGACATTCCGCTAACTTTTATGAAATCAGGGTATTTCAAGCCACAGCATACACACCTCACAAGAAGGCAGCAATGGTTACCTTAGCAAGCCTGGTACCTTTTGTTCACTCCTATTTAATTATGTATGTCTGGGTGGGTATGTGCATACAACCACAGATGCCAGTGGCATTGCATGCCCTAGGAGACCCACCCAATATGGGTATTGGGGACTGAACTCAGGCAAGAGCAGTGCACTTTCAATTGCGGAGCCATCTCTCCAGCTGTGGTATCTTCTCAACAATTATTGTCACAGAGAAAGTATCCCTTCGCCATAACCAATCTTTCCAAGTTTTATTCCAAAAATTATGTGTTGAGATTAAGATGTTTATAAAGATGTCCATCATTACAATAAAGCATCCAACTGGACAGACATGGACCCAATTCAGTATGCAATGTCCTATTTCCCCGATGACCAAGGTAAGGAAAAAATTACAAGAAAACACTTCTGGGCTGGAAGGCCAGGACAGCTCCTAAGTGAATTGGTGCCTCTGGAAGTTATAAAATCCGTGATTCTATTTATCCTTTTCTCTCTGTTCTTTCTCTTTCTTCTCCCGCTCAGCTTTAGCTTCTTCCTCTTCATGTTTTTTGATTAACTGTTCCACTTCCTTTTGCTTGAGGACTCTGATCACCGTCTTTCCACTCTCTCTTGTTAGTGTGGCAATTTCCACTAAAACACAAACATACATTTGTATCAGAGGCAAAAGGACTCAACAGATGTCACCATGGCTTACTCTGTTCTCTTTACCTGAGTCTTGCTCTCCCATGTTTTACACTAGATGATGTACACACATTTTTATGAGAACACAACACCTTCAATCTGTGATACCCTGATTTTTACCTACACCCAACAACTTTCTTAGCAAACATTTACGTTACCCTAAAGTCTGGGCAGCAGTTGTTCTAACTGACCCAGACAAGCTAACCAGAAGAAAAAGACAGAATCCTAAACAAAGCAACACTTCTCTATGGACTTTTCTAATTTCTTTTGAAAACAATGACCTAAAAAGCAGCTTCCATCAGGCATGGTGGAGCACACCTGAGATCCCAGGATCTGGGAGGCACAGGCAGGGAAGAACAATGCTAGTCTGAGTTCAAGGCCAGCCACTGCTACAGGATCTCCAAACCAGGAGTTACATTCAGGCTCCAGTCCTTAAGCCTGCCCTGTGGTGTAGAAATGTAGCTTTACAGTTCATCAAGGCTCATCTCAGTCAAGACATGGAGTCCTTAGTGTCCCCTAAGCAGCAGCTTCAATGAACTAAGATACATTAAACCCTAAAGCTGTGGCTACACAATAAATTCCCCAGGTAAGACAAAGCAGGAGGACAAGAGTTACCTTTTTCAGCTGACAGTTTACTAACATCCATTGTCTTATTTAGCACCTTGACAGCCAGAGCGAGCGCTGACTTCAGAGTCATTTCTCCTTCTTTGTAGTCTTGTTTCAACATTGACACAGCTGCCTGAAAAACAAATCATCAACAGAGAGTTTCTTCCAATCTGCTCATCGTGGGGAGAGCACAGGTCGGTGAGAAGCACTGA
>NW_021619370.1:3537-4510 GCF_004785775.1 Grammomys surdaster | reverse complement strand
TAATAACCATTTTCTTCAAATTTATCCATAATCTAATTGAAATCCAAAGCACCAATAGACTTTTTTAAACATATGACTTGGTGATTCTAAAATGAAAAAATACAAAGGAACAAAAGTAGTTAAAATTCTTGTTTGTCTGGGTGATGGTGGTAGTGGTACTGGTGCATCCCTTTAATCCAATCACTCAGGAGGCAGAAGCAGGCAGTGAGTTCTAGGCCACCCTGGTCTACAGGGCAAGTTCCAGGACAACCAGGGCTTTGCTTTTGTTTTGTTTTGTTTTGTTTTGGAAACAAGGTTTTTCCATGTAGCCCTGGCTGTCCTGGAACTAACTAACCCTGTAGACCAGGCTGGCCTGTACTCAGAGATCTGCCTCCCTCTGCCTCCACACTCAACAGCTAAAACTCTTACATAAAAGAATAAGAAGGTGAGAAGATCTATTCTATTCTACTCAAAAACTAAAACTGAAGAAAGATTGTGCAGTAATCTTTAGGTCCCTCACAAGTTCTCCTGTTTAGGAATATGCTGGCTTATACTATTTATTTTTTAAAGAGGTGTGTGACCATGATGCAGGAGGGTTTCTGTCAATTCCAGACCAGCCTGCACTACACAGACCTAACAATGACAAAAGTTAACTTCAAAGACAATAAACTTAAGAATAGTAAAGACACAATTCTTGTAGAAGCAATAGGAACAGACAGGAACATCTTATAATGTCAGAAATCTAAGCTGTACCTCCATGTGTTCCTGACACTGGGAAATTCATCAATGTAAAGATCGAGAAAAATACGTACTTTGATTGGGGAAATACTCACATTCTCGAAAATGACTTAATTTGGTCATTACTTCTTCCTTGAACAGCTGAATTACCTGTTCAATAATCTCCCGGTTTCGACTTTGGCTCAGGGCGCCTATGTATTTCTCTAGAAGAGGAACGTTTTTCAGATTCCAGATGAAGTTCTCCCGATGAAGAAGA
>NW_021619370.1:3429-3527 GCF_004785775.1 Grammomys surdaster | reverse complement strand
ACCCACAAAACAAGCAAGACACCATGGAAAAGTCTCAATACCCAGCCCTCGGAAGACCAATATTTCTCTTTTTTAAAAATCCATAAAATAGTAAGTCC
>NW_021619370.1:0-3419 GCF_004785775.1 Grammomys surdaster | reverse complement strand
AGTAATGACAAACTGGCATTTTAAATGCTTGATTGCTAGTTTCATGCTCTTTCTATTTCTACTACAACACAGCAGCTAGTCTAATAACTAAAAATACATTCTTGAGGCTGGAGAAGTGACTTTGCCAAGTGCTTGCCTAGCATGTGCAAGGGCCTGGGTTCAATTCCTAGCAACACATATAATCTTTTTGTGTTACATAAGAATAGAACGTGTCTTCCTGGTGTTCACAGGTCCCTTAGTTATTATTTATCAGGACATTTATAAACATAAAATTTACAGTAGCTCTCAAGTCGTTTCCAAACTATATTCCCACTTGGAGTTATGAACTTGTTTTTGACATTGCACTTCTACCTGTAGCCAAAATGTAGTAATATGAACATATAGGAAATCTCTTACCAATGGTTATCAGAGAGATCGTGCTGTCCCCTTTAGTTCGGCACACACAGGCTGTTGGAAATCCAGCTGCTCTCAGAAACATGATGACATGGTTCTGCATTTCAATCAGGTCTGGAGTTCGACTAGATTCCGTATTGATGATTTTGAAGACATAGTCAACTGGGTCATCTGTAGTCTCTTTGCTTCTTGAAATGTGAACATGAAAGTTTTGGTCGTCATAGCTAGGGAGTGGCTGGATCTTAGAAACTTTGAACCCAAATACTGATTCTACCAGTGCAGAGGCTTGTGCCTCAGTAAAAGTGGGCTTGGTAAAAGCCTGTGACTGTTGGTCATCTCCACTTGACATTATGTCTAGGGGAAAAAATAAGAGCCAGACATATTAGAACGACAGCTATTTGAATGATATCCTCAAGACAGACCACTATTTTTCTACATTGAGTCTATGCTTCTTGATTTTTATTTATAAAGTTTAAACAAATAATGAATGAATGAGATGAAGAAGCAGATGGCCTGGAGCTGGAGAGGTGGCTCCACAGTTAAGAGCACTTGCTGCTCTTGCAGAAGGCCTGAATTTGGTCCCTAGCTTTCACATAGCATGTCTTAATTCACCTGTAACTCCAGTTCCAGGGGGCTCTGACGGCCTTTTCTGGACTCTGCAGGCATCTGCAGTTACATGTGCACCATACCTACACAGAGACATTTAAGAATTAAAATAATCTTTAAAAGAAAACGAAGTTGATGCTCTGTCATGGGATAATGGCCCACACCATTATAATCCCAGCACTTGGAAGGGAGAGGCTGGAAAACTATTTCAAGTTCCAGGCCAGCTTGGTCTACCTAGTAAGTTCTAGGCTGTCCAGGCAATAAAGAGAGACCTTGTCTCAAATAAAACAAAACAGAAGCAGATATGTTGATAGATGATTAAAATCCTGTGCTATAAATTATTTTTAAATTTCCCTCCCAACTTGAAGGTACAGTTCTATGGACAAACACAGGTCAGAGAAGCATTTTGTTTTTATCCAACCCAACCTTCTTGTGTCTGTCAACTTTGGAAAGAAATGTAGGTACAAAGACCTAAAGAGATGTGTCCAAAACTAATAATATTCAGTTCCACCAAGACCTCAGTTCTGCGGGCCGGGAAGATGGCTCACTGCGGATGGTGACCAATGCCTAAGCATAGGGACTGGAGTTTGGATCTACAGCAACCATGGGAATGTACGTGCTAGTAGTACATGCCTGTAATTCCAAGTTGTATTCTTTTATGTTTGTTTTTGTTTTTTGAGTCAAGGTTTTATGTAGCATGGGCTGGACTTAAACATATTAGCTGGTCTTGAATTTCTGATCCTCGTGCTTCTACCTCCCAAATGCTGAGATTACAGCTATGTACCACCACACTTGGCTTATTTGGTGCTAAGGATCAAACTCAGGGCCTCAGGCATGCTAGACAAACACTCTACCAAGTAACTCATGTGCCCAGTTAAGCTGTTGTTCTTGACAAACCCTTCTCGTGTTTACCTTCTGACCATAGTATTTGCTTTCAGAAGCAAATTAAGCCCTTCAGGTGTTGACACTAAACATAGTATCATAAAGACTAAACAGGGCTTCAAAAGAATCTTTGCACCTGAAATTTCTGGAAACTAATATATCCTGTTACACTGCTTTTTACCTGAAGATTTTACAAGGAATTTTAAACACTCCTTCTGAATATATATAAAATAAGGCTGGTGCTCAGAATGTAATATGAACTGAAGCCTTAACTCGGAGATAAAATCCTCTCAGCTCTGAAAGAATTTAAGGGCATTAAAACAACACTGAACTTGACAGGGATTTGATAGGGAGCTGGGTCTGGTGGCTCACATCTGCTATCCCACCAATCCAGAGACAGAGCAGTAAGACTGCTGCAAGTTGAAGGCCAGTCCAGACTACCTATTGAGTTCCACGTTACCCTGGCTGCTGTGAGAGACTGTCTCAAAAAGAAAAAGTTCTTAAATTTGAAGACTGTTCAAGGCAATTGGCGAAGGCCAATCTCCAGAAAACATTCCCATGTCCTTAAAGGGGGCTTGTTATGTATCTCTTCTGCAGAGTCCTGTTTGCTAAAGCAGGGCAAAGTCCTGTTGGAAGGTCTGGTCACAAGACAACCTGGTACCAAACAGCTGCTGAACTGTGAGAAGTGTTCAGCATCAGCTGGGTAACCAACCTCTGTAACTTTGGCCACACTGCCTGTAAAAGAGTTCAACGAAGAGTTTTGAGCTTATATTTGCTTTTTGGCTGTATATAGGAAGAACTCCACATCTGGAAAGAAAAGACACACACTGAAACCTGCTACTGAAAGTAAATGCACATAAAGAAAAAAACTTAAAAAAAAAAAAAAAAGCAGAGATGTTCATTTTGACCAAATGTTCCCGGTGTGTAGAGAGGATGGAGAGTGAATCTAAATCCTATATCGATGTTAGTCTTCTTGTCAACAATATTTAGATCCAGAAAAAAACCTCAAACAGTAAGGGCTTCTAACCAAGAGGTTTCCTCAGAGTCCATAATTTTTGGCCGCACGAAAGGCGAATGGAGAGGGAGTGGACCTGCACTTTGTACAAAGTAGACGAGGAAAAAATAATAATACAGAAACTAGTCTTTCCTCTCACCTTCTCCTAAACAGGTACAAAGTCTCGTAACTTCTGCCTTAGCACTTCCGCGTCTGTCTTCAGTGACCTTCCTGTGAGCTTCCAAGGTTGTGATAGTTCCCGCACTTATTTCGGGAGTCAATGGTTGCTTCCCCTCACAGTTCACAGGCTGCAGGAACTCTACTCTTCCAAGGGCGACTGGAAGTAAGACTCACTTCCAGTGGGTCTTGCTGTGGAGCGAAGGACACGGGCGGCAGGGAGGTGGCCCACAGCCGGTCCTCGTGTCAGGTCCGGGGGAGCCTTAGGATGGCTTCCACCCCGCAAGCACGCAGGCCCGCGGACGGTGGGACCCTCAAAACTGCGCCCTGAGGTCTCAGCAGGGCTGGGGCTGGACAGTGACCTGCC
>NW_021619369.1:4639-6241 GCF_004785775.1 Grammomys surdaster | reverse complement strand
TTTTCAGACGAAAACCCCAAGTGGCAGACACTTTCTACAGAGGACACACATCTGGCTTGAATTGAAAGTATAGGGAAAAAAAAGCATTTGTGTGCTTCAAAATATCTGGATAATTAAATAACTTCACAGTACCCTTCCAGATGGTTGGTGGCTCATGGATGCAGCCACAGAAAGACTTTGTGTTAAACTTTAAAACCAATTTAATAGTGGCAGTGGAATTTGAATCTTGTTCACAAATCTTCATCTCCACTGCGACACACTTACACTTACACCCGGTGTGGGGGAGAGAATCTGTTGTAGTCTTTCCCCCCCGCATGGAAGGCTGTATGTCCAGTTGCTTCCTGCTTTTTGGTAACACGTTTCCCTATAATTCCTTTTGCAGACTTTGGCTTAACAAAATCCTTCACTTTAACTTGGGCTCAGCCAGGCTCTGTTATTTATTTATTAGAGTTGCCTGCAGAGTTCTAAGACCACCGGGTGTACGCACAAATCCATAAAAACACACAATGCAATTTCCAAACACTGCAGTAAAGTCCCCCTGAAGAGTGCACTGTCACTGGGGATGTTAAGCTGAAAAGACTGGTGATGGAAGCAGAGAAGGTTGGCTGGCTTCCTGTAATTTGAAAAAGGAGAAAGAGGTATACTCTTTAGTTCTTCTTGGGGAAACATCTGAGCCCCAACATGGGCTCAGAGAAAATGAGGAAGGCTCAGCCTGATCCTGTCTTTATAAGAACCTGGTGGGCAGACACCACACTGAAAGGCAGGAATATTGCTAGCTGGGTCTTGTAAGATTCCTAAGTGGACCTGGACTCAGAATCAAGCTCTTGCAGGAGTTCAAGGGGCACTATGTACTAAGGATGTAGAAATTAATCCTCCTGTAGGACTGGGATCCAGGACAAGTACATCATCCCATGATGCAGACCCTTGTGAGCAGCAGGAGGCAGAAAGGCCTCCATCCCTCTTGGCTTCTCTCTCTCTGCTTTATATCCCTTCACCTCCATCAGGAACCTCAAATGGAGGCCTTTTGTCCAGGAACACTAACTATCCCAATGCACAGATGACAAGCTCTGCTTGGTGGTTCTCAACTTTTCTAATGATGCAACCGTTTAATACAGTTCCTTACAGTGTGGTAACCCCCAACCATAAAATTGTTTTGTTGCTACTTCACAACTGTAATTTTTCTACTGTTATGAATCATAATGTAAACAGGTGATGCTACAACAACTTTCTCCAGAATGCCTTGTGTTCCTGTGCTCTGTCATGTGACTCCCTGATGGGGTATTTTTCGTTCTGTTACATCTCTTCCTCAGAGAAGAAAGGTTGCTTCTGATCGTCCACGCCCCAAGAGGGAGAAACCCTTACTAAATTCCAACTCTATTGTTTTTTGCTTTGTCTAATTAGCTTTTCTTCTTTCTTTCTCTGCTCTTTGACCATTCCCCTCCACTTTCACGTGGAATTCTCAGTATTTGCTTGTGCTATGGAAGTCATGCTGCTTGACTCAGAGTGACTGTCTAATTATGGCCTTGTTCTGTAATCTTTGTACTCAAGTCTTCTGTTTGGTAGCCAACATCAGTGGACTCAGGTATGTCCTAGGAAATTACC
>NW_021619369.1:0-4629 GCF_004785775.1 Grammomys surdaster | reverse complement strand
CTCCTTCTGTGTTGAACTATCCTACATCTTGCCATGGGCTTTATCCTCTGGATATATGAAGACTGGGGAGTAAAAGCAAAGAGTTCTGAGTACCATGGCCAAGAAGAGGAGGCGCACATTTCCATCACAGTAGGGCTGCTTGGTCTCACCTGCCACCACAGCCTCTTATAACAGGTTTCCTCCAAAGGAAGGACTGCTTGCCTATTGGATTCCTCTAAAATGGTGTGCTGGAAAAGGATGCCCATACTTCCTGAACTTTGTGCCAACCAAATTTCAAAACTGCTCAAAGACCCCTGTATCCTGCAGGTATGTGGGTGCTGCTAAGGGCTATGGGCACCTTCTTCACATTTCCCTGGTACCATCAGTTATGTTGTCTCCAAGAGAGCCTTTGTGGAGCTTGCAATTCCTTGTCTGGTTCTCTGCCTTTGCCACATCTGTACATGCCAGTTGGTAAGCAGAGGGAGGAGCTGGGACATATTCCTTTTTTAAGACAATCATCCCTCTCTGAGAGCTTTCCTTGTCCAGATTAATGACAACATCTGCAGAGCAGGGGTATACTAGGACACACACATGTCTTCAGGCATCCAGGGATCATGGGCCATGTCACTGCCCTTATTTCAGCAACTTACGTGCATGGGCATTCAACAACACTAGCATGATGACAATGCATTATGACAAAAAGTTATTTTTAATCAAAGGCTCCAGACCAGCACCCTCTGCCATGGGAGTATTGTTTTCCCTGGTGGGAGAAAGGAGAGCTGTAGTGGCATAGTCACTGTGGCTATGAGACCAGAGAATAGCATGTTGGCTCCAGGAAACTGAGCCCTTGAAAGATTTTCAACTCCAGTGGGTTTCAAATCATTACTTGCCCTGGATAAATCAGTGGTGTGATCCATGTGCATGGATTCCAGCCCATTCCTTAATACACTAGCTTGGTGCTTTCCTTACTCCCTCCTCCAGGCAAGTGCAACTCAACTCTTGTCTGTAATGATTCAGATGCCATTAATTCAAACCCACCAGGACAGTTGCTCGTTTGATGTCCTCTTGGGGGAACATTCCAGGAGGTCCCACTCTTACTGATGTGGAACTCTCTGGGGGTCAGTGTGCATTGAGGACATCTGTTGGGGGGTTGGGGGTAAGAGAGAGAGAAAAAAAATCCCCTGGGCTCAGGCTCCATGAGGGAACCAGATCTGACTTGAAAAGAGCAGAGACTTGGAGGGGCAGCAAAGCTCACCAGAAGCTCTCCAGACTTGGTGAAGGCCAGGCTAAGAGGGGCTTTCCCTCAGGGAATAGGACAACTGCTACCTCCTCTCATGACTAGGTAAGAAGTTCCTCCCTGGACCACTGCCTTAGTTTCTTCCTTTTATTTGTGAGGAGAGTATGTGCATTCTCTCAACGACACAAGGAAATTGTTCCTAGGGAGTCATCAAGTAACTAGAGAAGAGGAAGCTGCAGATTACAACCTAGAATCATGTTGGTCTGATTTCCTTTTGTTTTGATTTCTTTCCAGTGTCAGAATATCACCTAAACTAAATGTGCCACACCGGCCTTGTAAGATGTGATAATAGGTGTGTGGAACACAAAGGTCCCAGTGAATATAAAAAGACATTGTTTATAAATATTAGATTTACAAGCAACTTTCCCCAACATGTGTATGCTGTGCAGCATAGAACAGAGCAAGCAAGCCTGTGATTAAGTAATAATGATAAGATTACAGCAATTGGCACCACACTGATGCTAAGTTTATACCATAACAATTAGCCCTCAGATGTGATTTAATACAGGCAGAAGCACATACTTAAGAACGGGTCTAAGAACTACTCAGAAAGCGATCGCAGAAAGTGTTCTGGGCTGGAGCCATAAAAATCGGGCCAGTAAACCTCCGCCAGCCAACCAGACATTCTGTTATTTGATAAAACTAATAATGCAAAACTTATTGCTAGAGCAGAAACGTCATAAAAATGTAGTAAAAATAAACAAGCACATGGCTCTGGCAGAAGAGTTGAAAACAAGTGTGGAAATTGAAGACATCAAAGTATAGCCAAGAAGAGTCTTGGCAAGTGGGGATGGGCGACGTTCACATGTATTAGTGAAAATTCTTGAGGAATTTTGTGTGTTTTTCTCATGTTTGAGCAATATTTTGGAAAGTGGTATTTCATACATCCTTGTCTCTGTACCAAGATTTTTCTCATCCCAACATTATTTTGTAACATACTTGGATGGTGACGTCTGTTGCCGCGATGGTGCCTTTTAGTAAAATTATTTGAAGCTTGGGAAAACAAAGGAAAGAGGGGAAGGCTTGAAGGCTATTAAGCCTTAGAAGCATCATTTTACCTGTGTTCTTCCAGCTAGCTTCCAGAACATTCTGGAGGAGGAAGGGGCAATCTAACCCCACTTTACAGAGGAGGAAAGGGAAACTGGTGAGTGGGAGATGAATGGGGATCCCTGCAGTGCCCTAGGCTAGACCATTATACTCCTGCCTGGAGCATCTAGATTTTGACAAAGGTGGGGATAGAGTAAGTCAAGCCAAGGTTAAGATTCAGCTTTCTTGGTAGAAGACTTGCCTTTGATCTCAACCAATGCATAAAGCTACACTTGGTAATGTTGACCTGTAATCCCTGAGCTCAGAAGGTAAAGTCAGAAGGATCAGAAGGTCAAGGTTATCTATCCCTGGTTATATCAGTGGCTACACTACAAGAGAGAGCTGTGTCCCCAGGCAGGACTAGCTGCCTGTCCGATGAACTCTCAGCTTCCCATGGTAAAAAAAAAAAAAAAAAAACCTCTTTCCTGTGTTCCTTTTCTATTTAGATTCCACCTGTGCCAGGAGTCATTTGGGGTTCAAAGACCAAGGTCTAGTATTTCTAGCTTCAAATACTCCTCTTCACCATGGCCTCATCAGAAGGCCCAGCATTCTGCAATCAGTCAGTGGCTCTATCTGCAGTTGCCTAGCATCTAGAGAGGTGAGATAGGCCTCTTTTGCCAGAGCTTGACTCAATCTGAAGACTATTACACAGCCTGGTTGGTACCTATTGGTCAGCAGCTCCCATGGCTACTGAGTGAGGTGTCTTCCAGGCAGCAACAAGCACGTATATGTATGAGAGGGTCCTGCTCTAGGGCATCCTATTAAAGGAGGAGAAAAGAGACTACTATTTGGAGTGTGAATGAGTTAGAGGCCTGTATGGTTGTGGCTAGCAGGGAAAGTGGGGATGTTGTGAGAGAAATATCAAATTTATCCTTGCAGGGGCCGATTCCAACTGAATACAGCCTCCTTGCCCTTAAATCCAATTAAAGGCCAATATTATGTCAGTGGAAATGTATGCCAATCCTAATATAGTCTAATAAGGCTTAAAATAGCACTCTGAGAGTGGAAAGCCCTGTGGTTTAATTTGATTCGCAGCCCAATAACAGGATTAATAAGAGGGAATTGGCCCCCTTTTATTTTCCAATGCTCTTTTCTTCTTTTCTTTCTTTGCTTCCTCATTTTCTTTCTCTAGAGCTTTCTGGAGTGATTGAGCAAAGGAGGAGCAAGAGAGAGATGAGTACTCCTTTCCCTCTCAAGCTTCCATCAGACAACCTCACATTCCTGCTACCCAAGGGTATGTGTGTCTAGCATAGGCAAGCCCTCTAGGCCCTTTGCTTGGTTCTACATTTAAATCATGTCATACCTGGACAAGATTCATTCTCTGTGCCTCCACTGGAAATAAGATGGCAGATGGAGGGCATATTTCTTGAGTGTATTTCCTGGATGAGGGGCCTCACCACTCCCTTCTTCATAGACCTTGGCTCTTACTTTTCTGACTAGTGGGGACAGTGGCCATTCACATTCTCAGTGGCCCAAGATGGCCAGCTACAGGATGTTTGGCCACAGATGAACATTAAAAACATTGCAGAGATCGATCCTGGCATTTGCCTGTGGCTCAGCCTTGAACCAAGGATTCTTAACACTTTAAAAGCAGAGTTTTGTTATTCAGTGTATTTTTCTAAAACTTAATGAAATATAATTTACAAGCCATATAATTCATCCATTTGAAGAGTGTTCAATGGCTTTTATAGTTCAACAGCTTTCACTACATTTACAGAGTTGTATAGCCATTACCACATTCAATTTTAGAATGTTTTTTATTAGTCTAAAAGTGAACTCCATACCCTTTAGCCACCACCCTCCAACTAACCATGCCTCCCAGCCCTAGCCCTAAGCAACTACTGATCCTCTTTGGTTAGACTTGTCAGTCTGGACATTGTATGTGAATGGAATTATATAATACATGGCCTTTCATGTCTGCCTTCTTTCATTCAGCATTATGTTACTGAAGTTCATCCACATATTGCAACAGTTTGTTCTTTTTTTATTGCCAGCAATATTCCATTATTGGACTATACTACTTCTATGTATCCACTCCTCATGATGGACTTTTGTGTAGTTTGGACCTTTAAAACCTTTTTGAAAATGTCTCACATAGCCCAGGCAGGCCTGCAACTCACTAAGTAGCCAGAGCTAGCCTTGAGTGATCCTCATGCCTCTGTCTCACAAGTGCTTGGATTACAGGCATATACCATCATACTTGCCTTTGGCTATTGTATCACTTCTACTTTGAGCATGTAATGAATGATGCTTCCGGGAACAGTTCC
>NW_021619368.1:0-1791 GCF_004785775.1 Grammomys surdaster | reverse complement strand
GTCGATCCCCTGTATCTGAATGTCTTTCAGGTTTCCTGGTTGTCTTACTCAGGGTTTCTATTCCTTCACAAACATCATGATCAAGAAGCAATTTGAGGAGGAAAGGATTCCTTCAGCTTACACTTCCAGGTTGGTGGTCATCACCATAGGAAGTCAGGACTGGAACTCAAGCCAGTCAGGAAGCAGGAGCTGGTGCAGAGGCTATAGAGGGATGTTACTAATTGTCTTGCTTCCCCTGGCTTACTCAGCTTGTTTTCTTGTAGAAACAAAAAACTACTGGTCCAGGAATGGTACCACCTACAATGGGCACTCCCTCCTTGATCAATAATTGAGAAAATGCCTTACAGCTGTGTCTGATGAAGTGATTTCCTCAGCTGTAGGTTTTTTCTGTGATAACTCCATCTTGGGTCAGAGTGACACAAAACCAGACTGTACAACTGAACCCTTGGCATCTTGACACACAAACACATTATTATTAAGCCTCAACCCTTATTTTTTTATTTATTTCCAAGATTTTTATAACTTTATAAGTCCCATAGCCTTTGCAAATTCTTACATATTTTAATTGCAATCTCTTTAAAATATCCAGTCACATTTAGAACTCAAAGTGATTTTATAATTAAAAAATCTCTTACCAATGAGCTCCAGTAAAATACTTCTTCCTTCAAGACAGAAAAATATCAGGGCACATTGACAATCAAAAGCAAAGTCAAATTCCAGCTATTTCCTGTCTGGTTATTCTAGTCACGATCTTCTTGGCTCCTCCAAGGGTTTGGGTCACATTTCCAGCATTTCCTATTGTATGACACACCTTGTATTCTAGGATCGATCTGCATGTACTCCAGTGCTACTGTTCCTGGTGGTCATCTCATGGTACTGTCATCTTCAACACACTGCAGTGTTCTGCTGTAACTAGGTTTCAACAGTAGCCTCTCATAGGCTCTCTTTACGGTGGAAACCCTCAACTCCTTTGCATGACCCCTTTAGTCCTGTGTCATCAATTGCAACCGAGGCTGCTCCTTCTTTCCCACTGACTTTCTGTGGCCTCTCACAGTGCCAACCTCAGCTGCTCTTCATGATCCCTTCATGCCTTAAAAACCAGTAGCACCTGGGTGACCCTTATACATTACCAAGTCGAGCAACAGCACAAGGTACAACATTGGCTATCTCGGAACAAGGCCTCTGTGATCTCAGAAAACACTTCCCAGATTTCACCTCATTGATGCAGGTCTCTTCTCAATCACTGCTAATTTCTTAGCTCCAGCTAACCAGCATCAATAGTCCCAGTAATGCAAAGTTTTGTTTTAGTACTTCTGCTATCTTGTTAATCAGAGCTGATTTTACAGCCCCAGGTAACCAAAACCACAGAATCTGCACAATCAAAAAAGTAATGGCCCTGAGAATGGTCTTTAATTTTCCCTCTGAAATTTTGCAACTCAGGACTCCATCTTCTGCACTGATCTCAACATTATCTTCCAAGTCCCTATAGAACATCCTACGGAACTCTTAACACCAGATGGCTCTTCTAGCCAAAGTTCTAAAGTCCTTACTCAGTCCTCCCCAAAATTTGCTCAGGTTGTCACAGGGACAAACAACATGACCAAGAAGCATGCTGGGGAGGAAAGGTTTTATTCAGCTTACACTTTCCACATTGCTGTTCATCACCAAAGGAAATCAGGATGCAGGAGCTGATGCAGAGACTATGGAGGGATGCTACTGGCTTGCTACCCCTGCCTTGGTCGGGTTGCTTTCTTATAGAACCCAAGACTATCAGCCCATGGATGGTACTAA
>NW_021619367.1:0-4900 GCF_004785775.1 Grammomys surdaster | reverse complement strand
GTTCTATATAAGTGTTTATTTTATTCACCTTTCCAGTGTAGATTTTATCATGTGTACTACTCTTTATAGGATGTTTTTCTCTTGCATTCTTATTTAATTGAAAAAGATATTGACAGGAATGATCATTTGTAGAGTTTTTGTTTAATGTGAGCAAAGACCTGATCTGATTCACAAGTACTGTACAAGTAGACTCAGTGCCCATGTATATAATCCCAGCACCCAGGAGTTGCCACAGACAGAAAAACATTGAAGAATATCTTCAGGCAGGACACAATTAGTTTGAGATCATCTTGCATCACAGTTTATAACTAAATACATATAGTGAGAACAGCACATAGGCCTTTTCTAGCATCAAATAGTAACATTTGTCAGATGGCTTCTCAATAGTTTTCCAGGGACTTCCCTAGTAATGAATGTCCTTCATAATCTCTGGTACTCCTTTCTTCTTTCTTTTCGGTCTGAACTCACTGTGAATATTGTATAATGAAAGTGGATTTCAAATATCCTAAACTTTGTGGTTTTAACATAAACTTTTTATACCTATGTTGAATCAAATTTCCCCTACTCTGTAAACTCTGCAAGCTACACAAAAAGAGAGGGTGTCTTTTGAAATTGTGTTTTAGAGCACATCTCCTACCAGTTTCAGTAGAAAGTAGGTAAAGCACTTGACTGATGAAAAAGTTCTTGAAGTGGCAGGAACTTTTATTTGCGTTTGTCTCTGTTTTGTGTGTCTCTCTGTGTTGTATGTCTTTAGTCTCTCTCTCTCTCTCTCTCTGTCTGTCTCTCTCTCTCTCTCTCTCTCTCTCTCTCTCTCTGTCTGTCTGTCTCTCTCTCTCTCTCTCTCTCATTCTCTTTATAAATCTCTCTCTTTCTCTCTCTCTGTGGCTTTGTGTATGTACTTGAAGATGACTGTGTTGGAAACTTTTATAGTCTTGTTTACATGGTGTGAGAGAACAGATCAAGTTATATTAAAGGGATAGATATAGCAAATCCACAGAGGATGATTTGCATAATGGTGTCTCTCATTCCTGAGCATGCTCAATGAGTCTGTATATAATCACATAACTCACACAGAGTATTAGTTCCAATCAGCATCTTAGGTTTTCTTCAAGGATCCTTTTAATGGAATTCATATCCTCTGGTTTGCATGGTCACCACAAATACCTGAACTACCTTCCTTATCTCATTTGAATAAACGGTTGAATTGCAATGGTCCTACACTCCTGTATTTAGACTTTCCCATTCTTTAGTTTCTCACAAATGCTCCTGTCTTTCCATGAATCCATCACTGGTGATGTTGTGGCAAGACGAATATGAGTGTGCGGACACAGTAGCCAGCCTTGAGAGGATATCTGTACTCTTCGTTGTTTGTAAAATGGATCATCCTACATTTTTATACTGACCAAAGCAGTGATATAAAAGTGCAGCATTTATGGTGCCTCAGAGAAGAGTCCTCTAAGGGGCCAAAATAAAACTAAAGTGAAGAAAAGGATTCTGAAAATAAGACTGTCATCACAGATGTCATGGAAGGATTCTGTTATGTGAGTGGGGAAACATCCACAAAAGTCAGAGTGTTAGGACTATCATAACTTCTACTCAAGATAATACTAAGTACTTATTTCTTCACAATTCTGGTATAAACTGAAGATCAGGTGTCATTTCCTGTAACATGAAATCGATCAGTCTTTGGTTTTTCACTTGGACGACAGCTTTTATTGAGACATTCTATTAAATATCTGTTTATATATAGAGAGAGATTCATTCTCTCTATGGTTTCAGATATGTTTATCTAGAGAACCTGTACTAATACAAGTGTGGTTTTTCTCTGATTCATCACTGATGAAGATGTGCTGGTTCACAATAGTGCTCAACAGTGTTTCCCTTATGTTTCTGGCTTTTCTACCAGGGTCATTTCATACCAACTGTCTGGTGAAAGGGAGTTACAGTTTCCCTGAGCCCAGCCTGAAGCCACAAAACAAAACTATTATTTCCTAAGATCCTTCTTGAATGTTAATTGACTGGGCACTCTCCCATTTCTGGGTCAGACTGATACCTCCACTGCACATATGAAAGCTATTCAAGGCTGTGAGGAAAGCTCAGGCAAGGTCTGAAGTCAGGTCCTGGTAAGTGCAGGATCAGTGTTCACAGAGGGGGGTTGGATCAAGTATCTGAATAGCCTGAGCTTGAATGGTGAGTTCTCCCCCAGGGCTAGGTGAGGTGAGATTCCTCTTGGAGGAGAGGCACAAATGCTAATGGTGTGCAAACCACTCCTGAGATCTGGAAAGTTCTGACCTAGACCGGAAACACATTTTAACCTTGAGGAAAATTCACTGGCCAATCAGGCCTCCAGGTGGATCTGCCAGTCAGACAAAGAGGCAGGATCTTCCGGTTCCTCTCTGCAAGTTTGCTGCAACTGTGCAGGCTTTGGTGTTTCTCTGCTTCCTGCTCTGAGCTGTGCTGTTGTGTGCTGTGAGAGGACACCAGGGAAGCTCTGAAATCAAGACATGGTGAGCACAGAAAAATAAATGCCCACAATGGGGAGGAGCAGGTCTTTGAGCAGTGGGAGCTGGTTTGGTGGTTCCTCGCTGGGGCTGGAGGGAAACCATCAGCCAGATGTGACCACTTGTGTGGTCTCTTGTAGTGCTCCTCACTTGCCAAATCCAGTCGTGACCTATGAATAACTTTACTATCATTGCTAATTCTGAATTGGCCCAAAACATTTGGACCATTGGCTTGATTGGAGAAACATGAGTGGTTTCTTTGAGTCTGCCGCACATGTGTCTAAACACTTTTTCTTTTACAGTATACATTAAGAAGACAGGTATATATCTAATAGGTCTGCTTTTACATGCTACTTGTTTTTGTTTTGTTTAGTTTTTGTCAATTTTTTTGTTGTAGTTGTTTATAGTTCTTTAAATGTTTACTGTTTTGATTATTATGTGGCAAAGGAACTTTTCTTTTGTCTAATCTATTTGGTATTTTCAATGCTTCCTTACTGTTATAGGCATCTTCTTCTTTAGCAACGTTTTCTTTTTTCTTTTTTGGGGTTTTTTTTTTTTTTTTTTTTTGAGAGAGGGTTTCTCTGTGTAGCCCTGGCTGTCCTTGGAACTCACTCTGTAGACCAGGATATCCTCGAACTCTGGAGCTAAGAAATCCACCTGCCTCTGCCCCCCAAGTGCTGGGATTAAAGGCGTGCTCCACCACTGCCCGGCATAGTTTAGGAACTTTTTCATTTATGATTTCATTGAAAATATTTTCCAGACTTTTGAGCTGATATTCTCTTTTTCTCTTCCAATCATCTCCAGTTTTTTGCCTTTTCATTTGTTGCAGTGTCCCTAGTTGCTTATTTCCATGATACTGTTACATTCAACATTTTTGTTTTTCACCAATATGTCCATGTTTTCTATTTATCTTCCCTTCCTGTTCTGTGGGTGAACCTTGCCTCTGTAGTTGTCATCTGCCTTCTGGGATTTATCAAATGCTTAAGTCATTCCTGCATCCCCCACCTGCTGCTGTTGTCAGGTGTGCTTTGTATTCAGGGAACACCAGCAACAGCCACTCTCTATGTTTGTTTCCTGTCTCTGTTCTCTGCACATGCCTCTTTATTCTCTGTCTCTACCCTCATCACTCTCTCTCTCTCTGCTCCTTGTCTGTCTGTCTGTCTGTCTGTCTGTAGGTCCTCTTGTGTACCTTTTTTTTCCCCCAGATTCTGACTCCTCTCACTTCCCCCAAACATGCTGTTTTACAAAATATCTGTTACATGTTTTGATTTCTAATGACCTGCTGCCAGAGCATAGCTTTTATTTCTTGATGACATATTTTCCTTGACGTTATTTATTGTATTCCTATGCTGGTATCTATGTATCTGGGTTTGAGGTTATGATTGGTCTAGGTACTGGTTTCTGTGTTTGTCTTGTTTGTTTTAAAGTTTTATTCCTGGGTTACTATTCGATTTTTGGATTTTCAGAGAGTGTGATCTTTTGAGCCAATATCCAATTGTCATTGAGTGTATACCATGAGTGTTCTTTTGTGATAGGGTCACCTCCCTCAGGTTGATATTTTCTAGCTCCACACATTTATGTAAGAATTTCTTGAATTCATGGTTTTTAAAAGCTGTGAAATTTTTGAGGTTTTTTTGGTCTTACTGTGCAGTGCCTATCCTCTTGAGGACCTTCAATCCTCCCCTAACTCTTCCACAACAGTCCCCAGGTCCATTCAATGTTTAACTGTGGTTCTCTGCAGCTGTTCCAGTCAGTTGCTGCATGGAGGCTCTCAATGGACAATTATGCAAGGCTCCTGAGTGGGAGGATAACAGAGTGTCCTTAATAATGTTATGGATTAAAGCTTGCCAGTAAGGTGGGTCTCCAGTTGGGCAAGTTTTCATTGGCCATTCCCTCAATCTCTGCTATAGCCATACCCTGCATTTCTTTAGATAGGACAAATTTTGTTCTGTGTGTCAACTGTGTTGTTGAATTTGATCCTTCAGCTTTGTTCTCATGATCCCATACATTCACCATTTGGTCTCTGTCCCTAAATCACATAAGATACTGTATAAATATTTGTTATTCAGTGTTAATTTATTTTGCAAGCCTGTTGGTTTTATATTTTTAACTTTATTATTTTTGTTTTTCCAGGACAAACTTTTTCTCTGAAGCCCTATCTCTCCTCATAGTAGATATAGAATCTACACAAGCCACCTGACATGTTATTGTAAAATAAGTACAGGCTTCTGTGCTGCTCTTCATCAACTTCTTTAATTTTGAAATTTGTCCAAATATGTAGGTTATATTCTATTTCTAAGTATGGCATATGCTCATGATATCAATACTACCTGTGGCTTCAGAGTCATTGGATTCCAGGTGTATGATGTTCTGCCTTACTCCTGTGTTTCTCCTGAAAT
>NW_021619366.1:0-1635 GCF_004785775.1 Grammomys surdaster | reverse complement strand
TCCCAAAGTCCACCAAGAAGCCTATTGCAATGCAAACACACAAGTGTATTTATCATGAGCTCAGTACAAGGACTCTCACTAGTCAACCTCATATCGAGTCCAAAATAAGAGAGCAAGTCTAGGGGTGCTGGGTACTTATTGTAGTAACAGCAAGAATGGGGCATTAACATACATGTCAGCAACTTAATATTTTAAAAACTGTGTGTCTGGCATAATTTTCAGGAATCAAACTAGGGGGCAAAAATCATCTGACAACCATGATGGGTAGGCTAACTTTTTTTCCTCTGTAAAGTTTATTAGTTATCTATATGTGGCTAAACCCTGCTGTTGTACCTTGACTGGCTGTTGAAAGGGTAGGTTTGTCATAGGATGTTTGCTCTAGTGTTTTTTGTTTGTTTGTTTGTTTGTTTGTTTGTTTGTTTTGTTTTGTTTTTGTTTTTGCTTGGTTTTTTGAGACAGGGTTTTTCTGTATATTCCTGCCTGTCCTGGAAGTCACTCTGTAGACCATGCTGGCCTCAAACTCAGGAATCCACCTGTCTCTGCCTCAAAAGTGCTGGGATTAAAGGCGGGCACCACCAGTGCCCAGACTCAAGTGAGTTTTATACACTCTCAAAAAAAAAAAAAGAATTGGTTGTTCTTTATATACTCATCTTTTGTCTGAGCCCCTTATTATCTGCAGAAACTCCTGTTCAACCACAAGCCACGCCTGCCTGTAGACTAGGTACTCTGTCCAAAGGCTTACCCCACAATTACTTCAAACACTAATATCGGTTGTCCTTACCATTTAAAGAGAATACTAGTAGCAGTTACTCTTCCTCTGTGCATGCCTCCTATAGATACCACAGACAATCCCCACATGCCCTTCTTTTTCTGCCTGATCCCTGTGTCTCAGCACTGCCCACATGATCAGACACACCTGTTCAACCACATGCCATGCTTAAAAAGACAGAAGGTAAGTTTTCCACAGATCTACCACACTATTTGTTAGTCCAGTTGCAATTTTCAGAGTTTCCCCTAGCACTATACTATACAACAGAGGCAACTGATTAGCAAGCATTCCATCTTGAAAGCACCCACCAAACAGGTCAATAAAAGAGGCAACACTCAGGCAACTCTCCCTGTAAATCCAGACGTCAAACAGCAACCCAGGAACAAAACTCTCACCAAAGCCAGACAAATTCAGAAATCAGTACCTAGATCAATAATCACTTCAAACCCAGAAGCCTAAACACCAGAATAGGAATTTAAGAAATAACAGTCAGAAAAATAAGTCACCAAAGAACTAAACTATCCTACCACAGTATGTCCTCAGAAATTAAAACATGTAACAGATATGGTCCAAAAGAAGTTGTTTGGCACTAGGGAGATGAGTGAGAAGCTGAGGAAGGGACAGAAGCACAGAAGAGGACCTGCAGACAGGCAGACAGACAGGGATCAGAGAGAGAGAGAGACCTGAGAGTAGAGAAAGAGAACAGAGAGGGGGCATGTGCATTGAACAGAGACAGGGAACAAAGATAGAGAACAGCTGTAGCTGGTGGCCCATGTATATTAAGCACACCAGACAACAGCAGCAAGTTATGGAGGCAGTGAATGACTTAAGTAGTTGCTAAGTCCCTGAGAGCAGGGCATTGAAAC
>NW_021619365.1:0-1539 GCF_004785775.1 Grammomys surdaster | reverse complement strand
GGTATATTATTGAAGCTACAAAATAATGACTATGAGAAGAACTTGATGAGAGGACAGATCTTAGTTGATAAAATTCCTCCATCAGATTGGCCTATTGTGGAGGGAAGTCTATGATATATTGTCTTGAATAACAATGAAATTTGTAGGGTTCAGATCCAAAGGATGGTGCCACCTGTGAGATATTAGTCAAACAAAGTAAGTTATGAGGTACCCTACAGGAGGCATAACTCCTACACAGCATCTGCATCTGTTCTTTCCTCCAGTTTCCTACCCTGGTTCGTTTGTGCTCCTCTGTTTTCTCAGGAGTTAAGTGGTAACTAGAAGTACATCATGAACTGTAACCTCTCCTCCATAAGATGCTTTTGATCAGAGTTTTTTTTTTTTCATAATAATCATAGCACATTGAGTCACTTTCTAAATTGAACAAGCTATTCCCTGGGCTATGCTACACCACTGTGAGTAATCAACATGACTTCCTTCCTGGGGACTTTATTTCTGGAAACTACTAGTTAAAATATAGTCTTTTTTCTTTTTTTTTCTTTTTTTTCAGGAAGTTGAGGCTTTTCGTCTACCTTTTATAAAATTTAAAATGCATGTTCTTCATTGATCTGTGTGAATTTCTCACCACACAACTGAGTAACACCCATTTTCCAATCCTTCCATATGTAATCTCTCCCCTGGTAAATTCACCCCAAAATTAAAAAAAAATAAAGTTTAATTTAAAATTAAACTGAGGGAAGAAGAAGTTCTGAGGATGTGGCTTACAGGAGAATACTGCAATCAGGAGATGTGGCAAATAACTAAACTTATAAAAAATATTAATGAATATGGGCTTATTGTAAAATTAAGAGCTACAGAATACATGAGGTACATAAGAGTGTACCTGAAGTAGTGCAAACATGCACTACTGATTTATATAAGTATGAGTTTGCTAAAATAATAGAGACTATATTATATAACCTACATTACCTTTTTATCATTATTCATTCTATTTCATAATATATTTAAAACTTAACACTATATTTGGACATATATATGTATAGTATGCTTTTATATGATCAGAAGTGAGGTTGCAGTAAATATTTCATTATGATAGTTGTCTTACCAATATAAAGCACAGCTATCATGTGCTCCAAACTATAGCTATAATAGAACACATACATACAAACAAATAAAGAACTAGATAATCAGGATTTTTTTTCAATTTCACTATAGTCTTCTTGAACTAACATTATACAGGCAGTTTATTGTTGGCTAAAACATCAATATCTAAAATCAATGTATGAAAAGAAAGATAAAAAATGAAAGAACCCAAAAGTAATGATTCACTTTAATCAAATAACATTAGAAATCTTCCTTCCCAATCTACCCTGAAATAGATCACTGTGTCTCCCAATCCAGAAGATGCAATCCTAGAGTGTACATTAATATCCTTGACCTTTCTGAGGTATTCTCAATTTTGGGTTCAAAATGAGGACTTTGTTCCCAAAGGGAAAAATCAGATACCCTTACCATTTTAGTGAGGTAACTCCCAAAAAA
>NW_021619364.1:0-2012 GCF_004785775.1 Grammomys surdaster | reverse complement strand
ATTATAGGATCTCTGGTCCAAGGTAGATATGCTAACTCTGTTGGAATAGATGATCAACCTTCCATCTAACACCAACTCCAAAACTACAAAATCACATATGGACTGGGCAGAAGGCAGATCACGAGGCAGAAAAATGAGGTCTTTGTATTTGCTACCCTGTAGAACTGGGTAAAGAGAGCCTGATTTTGCCTTAAATGCTATCTCAAAGAGCTTTCTGTCATGGACTATTCAATGGCTCTAGGTCCTGTTGGTGAGAAGGATTTCACCCAAAGTGAGGGGTTAGTAACTAAATCAATTGAGATAGAAACAGTCTCACTTCCTCTGTTAGTCACAAAATGGTAAAGTGTCACACATAACAGACAGCCACAAGGGGGCAATAAAGGTAACCCAGGTGATTCTTCCAAAGACCAACAAGAGCCTATTGCAATGAAAACACAAAAACGTCTTTATTATGAGCCCATTAACAAGGTCTCTCACCAGTCAATCTCGCATCAGGTCCAAACAGAAAGAACAAGTCTAGGGATGTTGTGTATTTATTGTAGTTACATCAACATCAGGGCAGTAACATACAGAGTTAGCAACTTAATATTTTAGAAAATGTATGCCTGGCAAAATTTACAGGAACCACACAAGGGGGCAAAATCATCTGACAAAGATGATGGGTAGGCTAATTTTATTTTTTTCTGTAAGTTGTATTAGTTATCCATATGTAGCTTAATCCTGACATTGTACCTTGACTGGCTCTTTATAAGGGGGGTTGGCATAGGATGTTTGCTCAGGTGAATTTTGTGCACTCTCAAAACCAGAACTGATCGGGCTTCACAAACACATCTTTGTTTCTAAGCCCCGGATTATTGAAAGATACTGTGGTTCAATGACAAGCCATGCCTGCCAGTAGAAAAGGTACTTTTTCAAAACACCTACCTCACCATATGTTACTGAAGACATTAATATCAGTTGAGGTTACCACTGGAACAGAATACCAGTGGAAGTTACCTCTCCCCCTGTGCATGGCTCCTACAGACACTGCAGATAATCCCCACCTTCCTTTTTTGTCCTGCCTCATCCCTGTGTCACAGCACCACTTGGGCAGATACACCCTGTTCAACCACATGCCATGCCTGAAAATATGCAAGGTTAGTTTTCCATAGGCCTACCACACGATTTCTTATTCCAGATGCAATTTTCTCAGTTGCCTCTGCCACTGTACTAAATAAACACCAGAGGCAACTTAACCTTGCTCCTCACTATGTCTCTTTGTGGATTGAGAAGATCATCTCTTCCTCGATGCCTCTGGTCCCCGCCTTCAACATGAGCAAGCATTCCCCCTGAACATTCAAACCAAAAAGATCAGGAAAAGAGGCAAAACTCAGTCAACACTCTCTGAAAATCCAAAAATCTAATAGCAACCCAGGAACCAAACTTCCAAACAAACAACACAAACCCAGAAAACAGTACCTAGACCAATCATCACCTCAAACACAGATACCTAGATACCAGCATAGGAATATAATAAATAACAGTACGGAAAATATGTCATCAAGAAATACAAGCTATCCTATCACAGCAGGTCATTAGAAATCAAGACACATAACAGATATTTTGCAAAAGAGTTTGTTTGGGGGAAGTGAGAGAAGTGAGAACCTGGGGAAAGGATAGCAGTACACAAGAGGACTGACAGACAGGCATCAAGCAGACAGACAGACAGTGAGCAGAGAGAGAGCCATGAGGGTAAAGACAGAGAATAGAGAAGGGGACATGTACAGAGAACAGAGACGGGGAACAAACATAGAGACCTGCTGTAGTTGTTGGTCCGTGTATATAAAGCACACCTGACAACAGCAGCAGGTGGGGGAGGCAGGGAATGACTTAAGCGTTTGCTAAGTCCCTGAAGGCAGGCAACTGAAATTGTTTGTACACTGACAACTACAGGGGCAAGGTTCACCCACAGAACAGGAAGGGAATATAAAAAGAAAAATGGACATATTGGTGAAAAACAAAAATGTTGAGTG
>NW_021619363.1:0-5069 GCF_004785775.1 Grammomys surdaster | reverse complement strand
GTTAGAGGCTCTCGCCATGATGCTAGCAGCATCACTTTTCTTACTCCTGGTTTTCGTGAGGGTTCGGAGAATAGTACAAATCAGCATGTCAGAAACAGAGACAGAGAAATGGAAGCGCTTAAATATTCAGAAAGGAAAAGAGAAAAGAAACGTATTTAAGAAATCAGGCCTCCCCGAGAACCAATTCA
Source organism: Grammomys surdaster (assembly GCF_004785775.1). NCBI lineage: Eukaryota > Metazoa > Chordata > Mammalia > Rodentia > Muridae > Grammomys > Grammomys surdaster. The sequence goes on along the minus strand of NW_021619363.1, from coordinate 4,881 downwards.
CGGGGATGAGAGATGAGAGAAAGAATGCTCTTGGGAGAGACGGGAGAACAGGAAGCCTCAGAGGGAGACCTCTGTATCTAGTAAAGGAGCCGGGCTTTTTACGGCGTGATAGCTCTGAGTCGGAGGGGCTAACTTCCGACTCAGAGGACTCAGATGTAGAGACGGATGGGGAGGACAGATGCCAGCCGAATAGCTGGCCGCCGCCGCGAGATCGAGTGCTGGAGTTAGTGACGGTTAATTAGAGGCTGTGTTTACAAGGAGAGTGGTTTGGGGGAGACAGTCTAGGCGAATGAGGAATTGGCCCAGTGCCGATTTTGCCTAGGAGGTGACAGCGAAACATAGGTCAAGAGAATTCTAAATTGCCTGCAGCCTAAAAACTGCTTCAGGCGGGAAGAGCAGGGTTAAAAGGAATTAGAAAGCAGGGTATTGAAGTGTTAAATTAGCTGCCTGCTACATCTCCAATGAACGAGATAAAAAGTTACATTTTAAATATGAGAGAGAGAGAAAGAGTTTTTAAAAAATACAGGTGCCCTCTCTCTGAGCTGTGTCAACAAAAAAGAATGAAAAGGCTATTTCAGAGTTCATCTAGAAGCAGAGAATTCGGGAGATGTCCTGAAATTCTCTATAGTTCTTAGAGTCCTTCCTTGTTGTTTGTCCTTGGCGCGCCAATGTCCACGTGTTTGTGTTTGCCTTTTGTTTCATTGTCTAAATGTTCTGTGTTTGTTACGTGTTCAAAAAGAAAGATCGTTAAAACTGCTTGATCCAACCTTTGGGAGCTAAAAAAGGTCTTTTCAGGAATTGAGGTTGACATAAGCTGCTTTTAAAAGAGACCAGCAGCATTTTGGGTTTTATAAGGAAGCTAAGAGTCGTTTTGTCCTAGAAAAACCTCTGTGACAAGGTGCTTTTCTCTTGAAATTACAGCTAGAAAGACAAGAAATTTTGTTTGATCTAAAAATAAGATATATAGCCATTTCATTGTTGTTTCGGATTGGTTTTAAAAGTATAAAAATGTTCTACATGTCTTGGTTATAGACTATTGGCTTAAATTATTGGGTGTAATTAAAAATTTACAACTTTGATAACAAAAGGTCGCGTGGAACTAGCTCAGTGTTGGAGTCATTCAAAAACCAGGTATATAGAAAGTAAGATTTTAGACCAATGTCTCTTCAATGAGATTAAAAGCTGCTTCATGCATTCATGTGTAGAGAATTGGCGGCAAAACTTTGTAGCATAGGGATAGTCTACTTGGTGTTGATTTTAGAAAAAATAGATTGTTTAAATTGGTTTTGCTTTTGCTTCTCAAAATTAATGGTTACACTCTAATGTTACAAAAGATATTTAAAAATTTAGTTAAACTGCCAGTATTCCATTGGCTACAGTTGGCAGTTGTAATCTTGAGTTTAAAAATTTTTTTGATTCGCCCATGTTATGGAAAGGGGGACAGCAAGTAGAGTTAAATAAAAATATTTATAACAAGTTGTGATACAATGCTGGCCTGCTAGAGATTAAGAACGTTTACATTTAAATTAAGACATACAGGCTGAGATCTTAACGTGCTTGTAAGACAAGGTCAGTGTGATATTAATCAGGTTGAACTGCCCACACAGCCCTCAAATCATACAAACAAAGACAGACTTAGATACTTGTCTTTGCAATAAAATTGCACCCTCATACAATCAGGGTCTGGGCATAACTGCACAGAGCCATAGAGATGGGGAGTGTTTTAAATGTGGAAATTTAGATAGTTTTTAAAGTGACTGTCCCAGGAACAGAGGCTTAAACAACAGCCAGGTGACCAAGGTTACCTGACACACCTGTCCTTGGTGCAAGAAGGATAATCCTTGGGCCAGGCCTCAGGATATAGGCCAAGATTAAAACATTTACATTTAAATTAAGACTATAACAGAGTAGTTGAGACAAGAGCTTGGATTTCAGACATTCCTTTTGTCCTGTCCCGCCTCAAAAAGGGTGTTCTCTAGAATTTGTTTATTGCCTTGCTTGTTCCTTAGGGAGGTGTCAGCCTCAGACTCAAAAGAAATTCAAAACAGCTTTTGGGCCAGGCCAAAATTGTTGAGTGTAATAAGAAACAAAATGGCTTTGGTTCCTCTGATGTGTATTAGGTCTTATCAGTAACTAAAAACCTAATCTTAAATTAATAATTAAAAGAAAAAGGGTTTTGGAAGATTGATAGATACTGGGGCTATTTGGCAATTATTGGAGGACAAGATTGCCTTCAGCTTGGCTTTATTTGATACTTCACTCAGCTAAAAAGAGTTGGTTATTCAATTAATCAAAAAACACTAGGGCTGGACAGTGGTGGTGCAGGCCTTTAATCCTAGCTCTTGGGAGGCAGAGGCAAGCAGATTTCTGAGTTCAAGGCCAGCCTGGTCTACAGAGTGAGTTCCAAGACAGCCAGGGCTACACAGAGAAAGTTCAAATTTAAGATTTATAAGACTAATGGGACACTACAGCCTGACTTGCCTACTCCAGCTGCCATTCAAGTAAATGCATATAAAAAATTATTATAGATTTAAAAGATTGTTCTATACAGTTCCTTTACCTCCTGGTAAAGGTGAGAGGTTTGCATTAAGTGAAATTGCTTGTGATTTTTGAGAGCCCATGAAGCCATTCATTAAAAAAGCTTGCCTCAAAGAATGATTAATGGCCTTAAAAAATTTGATGTTGCTTTAATACAAAAGGTTAAAGCGTTTAAATCTCAATATATATTATTCATTGTATATTTTATTGGCTGATCTCTCTAAAAGAGTTTTTCTACAAGCCCTTGCTCTAGTACAACGAGCTTTAAGACTTTAGAGTACTTGTTGCTCCAGAAAAGTGATTCTCAAAAGCTGTTAACAGAGATTAATTGGCTAAAACCTCATTTTCAGCTTGACAGGCCAAAAGAAATGGTCAAATAAAAGGACATCTTGACCGGAAAATGAAAAGGTCCAGATTCTATTTTAATAAAAGCCAGGGGAGCGGTCTGTGTGTTTCCACAGGAAGAAGACAATCCGTTTTGGCTACCAGAGCGGCTGACGTGGCGACTCGCGATACTGGAAGGTGACATCCAGGCAGACCCTCCAGGCTCTGATGATAGCCCTTGTACTGATCCAAGGGATACAGGTTCCTAGTATTTTTGTTTATTTTATCAAATTCCACCTTTAAGAATTGTACCAATAAAACCTGCTGGATGTCCCAGTGTTGGAATTCTAAAGATTCACTCGCGCTATGGTTGCCAGAGTCACAATGGGTTCCCAACCCTGTGGAGACTCCTTTCACTCTGTCATTACTTAGACAAAAAAGAGATTTTGGTATAACTGCAGCCATAGTGACGACGATATTAATTAGTGCCATTACCGCCACTGCCACTGAGATTGCTATGTCTACTTCTGTTCAGGTGGGCACTACCCCCAATTGTCAGCCACGGTGGCAGAGACTGTTAACCTTCAAACCTCCGCCAGTACCCAACTAAAAGGCAGGCTAATGATCCTTAATCAACGCCTTGATTTATTGAGAGAGAGATTAGATATCCTCTTTCAATTAGCCCAATTGAGATGTGAGAGAAAACTGGGTACACTTTACATCACCAGTGTACAGTATAAAAACTTTACTCGTGTAACTAATCTGTCCAGAAAATTGTTTCAGTATCTTACAGGAAACTGCTCAGAAAACTTCAGTGAGACACTCAGAAAATTGAGAGCAGCTGTGGTGAACATCAACTCGACGCGCGTGGATCTGTCCCTGACTGAGGGACTGTCCTCCTGAAATTCTTCAGCTTTCTTCTTTTCTTTTCCTTTTCTTCCCTTTTTTAAGTGGGTGGGAGTAGGCCTGTTTGGTATACCCTAAGTTGTGGATTAGTATTCATCCTTGGTTGGTTGCAAACTCAGAGCTCAACAAAATCTTGACAAGGCTATTTTTGCACAGGCGCTTCCAAAGTACTAGGGGCTTCCCCTGCAGTGTGGTTTTCACTGCCTCAATTTAGCAGTCTCCCCCTCACGAGTGGTGGTGCTAAATGTTAGGCCATCAGCGTTGCACCCCAGAAGATTTGCCCATTACACTGGGTCAGTGAGGAGTCTTGGCCTGGTTGATTCTTGTCTGTGTAGCTGTGGTACCTGAATTTTGAGACAAACAGCCCTTGCACCCCTAGGAGATGACTCCATTGCACAGGGATGGGTGTTTGCATCTCTTTCTGTTCCCCTTAGCCCTTGCACCCAGAGGACTCGTTTCCATTACACCTGGTAGGGTAAGGGAGACGGTCTTAAACTGTTGGTTCTTGAACGCTTATTCCCCCAAGATGGAATTCGCTCGATCGGCCATGGGTTTGAGTCATAACCGGTACCACACTAGACAGGCCAAGAACAGCCAGTTAAATAACTCCATCCTTTTGTCTCCAGGCCGGCTGCCAATTGGTCCCAACGACGGGAATAAGCTGATCTCATATGCCAGAGGTACACCACGAATGGTGATTTTACCCGGTGACAGGCATTACGAGTGACCACTACCTGGGGCGCACATTCTGAGAATGCCAGGTGTGGGTGCGTGACCCTCGTAGCCTAGCCAGAGAGCTCACCATTCTTTGGTGCTGGCTGTGGAGAAATGTCAGTCAGCCTAGACACCGGACATTGGCCAGTGCCTGTTTAACAAATCAAAAAAGAAATAGCCAGTAGACAGATTCCTCAGCCGCTGCACCCTAGGGCTTCTGGTATAGGCACCCTGTAAAGCCTCAAACATTTGAGTACCACCCTCTGAGAGACTCAGACCCGCCGTGAGACCCCCAAATATGGGAGTTACGTAACCTTCCCAGAGACCCCTACCACCCTCTGTTTTTTAAAACAAAAAAGGGGCAGATGTTGGGAGCCGCGGCAAGTGCTGGCAAAGTCC
>NW_021619362.1:292650-303938 GCF_004785775.1 Grammomys surdaster | reverse complement strand
TATATATATACGTATATATATTGCATCTTATGGATATATTGGTAAATGGATATATTGATATATTTATATATTGTTATTGATAAATGGATATATTGCATATTTGAAGGTTGGCTTATATTAGAGCTACCATCTTCTTGTGTACCTCAAGGCTCAGAACCATTCAAATGTTCCCTCAGATTATAGTCAGACCAGTGGCATGGAGCCCGTAGGTAAAGCACTGAAGTTCATTAGACCCGGCCATGTATCGAATGGACTATATTTCACATTATTTTAAGGAATAGAAATCACAACATAACTCTCTCTGCTCTCCTAAAGAGTCCTTGTCTTAGATGGGATATGGGAACTGTCCTTTCTAGTTCATTTTTGTCTACATGGGAAGTTGCGTCAGGATGAGGGAAATGCCTGTGGCCAGATTCTGTCTCCAAGAACTGCAGATATTGTGGCAGGAACTTGAATCCCTATCATCTTACTCTGCTCAAATTCTCTCTCCTCTCCTATCTTCATATAACATACACGAAACAACACAGACATAGTGACCTCACATTTAACAGGTCATTCCCTCTTTATCAAAACATCTTGTGTGTTTTAATTACTGACAGCCATGTTTATTTTTTAATCTTTGTACAATAAAAGCTGCTTTAAATGATCTCAGATTTCTTCCTGGAAATGTCCCTCCTGTATGGCTTTTACTATTTTGTCTTATGGGAGATACTTATGTTTTAATTTAGACTTTAATATATTCTTAGCACCCTACTAGGTATGTTCATATTCATTTGCAATGAGGACAAAAGAGACATTACTACCAGTTACCACATGGGAGATAGCTGGATTTAATGCTGACATCAGATGCTACCCATAAGAAAGCACATGACTCCATTGGCATGTAATTCAAAAGCAAACAACTAATCCGCAGAGATTAGATTACCTGTGGGCTTTGAGGAAGTGACAGGGTCAAGGTTCAGGGAAGGCCTTTGCCCTTTGTTTATATTGATGGCTGGTTCTCTGTGTTGGTTGTATGGGTTTAAAATGTGTAAAAATTCAATGTGTGGGCTACAGAAGTGTGTCCTTCACCGCTCTATTTGTTGTACTTCAGGATCTTCTCTGTGTTTACTCTTGGGTCCTATGGCATTGCAGAAAACAAGGAATTATATTAGTAACCCAAAAGAATATAGAATATTTGTGAGTTTGTTCTTAATCTATGTGTGCTGATGCTCATATTAAAAGCAAATTTAGCATTTAGTGAAACTGAATCATAACACTAAATATATCATCTGCTCCCTTTCCTCTGTAATTAAAACATCTGGGAACACCAAAGGCCTGAGATATAGCTTTAGTTATATCCCTAGAAAAGTAAAAGTAAGTTCTCTCTCTCTCTCTCTCTCTCTCTCTCTCTCTCTCTCTCTCTCTCTCTCTCTCTCTCTCTGTGTGTGTGTGTGTGTGTGTGTGTACTACAGATATATATCTGGGAAAACTCCTTTGAGTTCTTTCTGGAGGTTCTGGGAGGATAAAGCATTTTTGCAGCTGGACACTCCGTAGATAATGGTTTAGTGCCCAAATTTCTAGGTGGTATGAGGAATGCAAATGTCCCATCTGAAAATCATTTTCTTGGTGTCTGCCCTAGACCCACTTGGCAATGCCTATCCATCTCCTGATGTGTTCTCCTAGTGCAGTTTGCAAAAGGACACTTCTCACCAGAGGAGAAGCAGCATTATGTTGCAATGGGAGTCTAATTGTTCCTAGATTGAGTATTTCCCAGGGATGGCAGTCCCAGCCGGTGCTCCCTGAATTAACATGCTCACTGAAGGATTGAAGATGGTGATTAGGCCCGACAGCATCACTTTCAGTGGGATGGTTGAACTGCTGTGGAGCTACACAGGATGGCAAGGAGATTTATTTGTGTGGAATGGAGACATATGGCCAGAATCATCCGCTCCCTTTCCTCTGTAATTAAAACATCTGGGAACACCAAAGGGCTGGGAAATGAGGAGACAACAGTGAGCATCACTTCCTGCCAGCTTTGAGAAATGCAGCCGTGGGGCTGGGACATCATGGGGTCCAGACCACCTGGCATGGGCTGGTGGAAGAGATGCAACAGCCCAAAGGCCAGCTCTCCTGGAAATATGCTTTACTTTATTTTTCTTTGAGTGTGAGCACAATAAAATTTATCACTGAAGAAATTGAGAGAGAGAGAGAGAGAGAGAGAGAGAGAGAGAGAGAGAGAGAGAGAGAGAAAGAGAGAGAACTCTAAACACAGGGCTAATGTTAGAGCCTGTCACAGGACATGGTTTTATTTATTTATGCACAATTTATTGGCATGCAATGAGGTTTAGCTGGGGCAATAGAAATTTTCCACAGGTATAAAAGGATATTTTGGTTTTCTATGATTAATTCACCATACCATCCTTAATTCAATGTTTATGTCTTCAAAAGATCTAATCAATCTAGATTCAGAACCCTCAGAAAAATGTCAAACATAGAAGACCTGGTGCCTGAGTGTGGTCCTCTCTTTACCTGTCAAGCTAAGATGCTGTAGTTTGTAGAGAGTGTTCTTAGGAAGATGGACAACCCTGTAGACAGCCTGGTGCTGTGTTCATTTCCTCACTCACATCCTCAGCCACTCATTGTTCCTCCACACATCCATTTAACCAATGAGCTTTCTCTGAGCCTCATCTGTCATAGTTAGTATTCATTATCAGCTTGATGGGATTTAGGATCGTCGTGGAAATGCACTTGTGGGTATGTCTATGAGGCTGCTTTTAGAAAGTTGTAATGGAGAAAGGGCAACACATCCTGAATATGAGCAGCACTATATGATGGACTTGTTTCCTGGGCTGTATACGAAGCAGAAAGCATGCCGAGCACACGCATCCCTCTCTCCCTGCTTCCTGAGTGCACATGACACTGGTAGTCACAGCATTCCCATGAAGATGGACTGTATGTCCTTGAACCGTGATCACAAATAAATAAACATTTCCTTCTTTAAGTTGCTTTTAATCATGAATTTATTGGATTACAGCAATAACTAAGTTCCCCATCTGTGTACCAGGTGGCTTTGGACTTAGTGCTGGGAAATCAGGAGTCAGAACCCTCAAATAATTGGCTTTGTCTTGACTAAGGTGTTTATTAACTCACAGAGATGGTTCAATCTGGTATCTGGTAGTTGATTATTCTTGTATGAGCATACAGAGGAAAACATTGGATTCTCTTATGACTCTGTCCCATATGCTGCAGAGGAGCCCAGAGACATCATAGGAAAGCCAAAAACCGTGTTAACTGAGAACTTGCTATGTTCCTAGTACTTTCCATGCTCAGTTTATTCTAATATCTGCAACTCTTTGAGTGAACATATTTATTTATTTATTTATTTATTTATTTATTTATTTATTTATTTAATAGTCCACATTAGTCAGATGCTAAGTGAGAAAATGGCCATTTGCTATGTGGTCCCTGAGATCCTATGTCTGATGCATATGCTTTTCCTGTACTGCTGGGTTGCCTGCTGCTGCAGAGGCTGTGAGCCCTGTAGTAGTTTAGCCTGCCATTGGCCCTTCCTTCCTAGGACACTGGCTAGTGACCTCTCACCCACTCTATCTCTGCTCCTTCTCTAAAGATCACACCTCCTCTACTCTGACTACCTTGCTCAAGGTTCTTTCTCTGATAGTGGGAGTCTTTCCTAATTGTTTGGACTCCCTTAAATAGAGAATGAATTTTGAAAGTTGTAGGTATGTCTACTTAATCTGTTTATTATCAATATCAAACATAAGCCCTGACTGTAATTTCTATGTAGATTGTGGAGTCATCTAATTCCAGACAGACAACAGCAAAGAGAGTGACAATGCCATAGTGATCAGACAAAGCCCATTGTCTTGGGGACAGAGGACTTAGAACATGCTTGAAATAAGTTTCATTTGTAAATGCCTTCAAGAAGCAAGCTCTAGAAATTGAGCATTTGCTTTATCTGGCCATCCAAAGCACTGTCAGTCTTTAAAATAATGTCACTACACAGCTAAAGTCCCAGTACCCCTTAAGAGGTGACCTACCTATTCATCTGACAGAAGTATCTTCCCTGGGAGTTCAAGAGAGAGACCAAGATAACTCTGTCACACAACCAAAAGCCACGCAATAAGCACAGAGCCTAAATTTGTCCCCAAGATTCAATTAAGACCAATCCAGTTCCTGATTAAAGAACCTGACATCTATCCAGCCATAAATATTTATGCCTGATAGGCTTTTTTCTTAACAGCAAACAATCTGCAATGACAACATTGGAAATATGAATACATTCCTGGTGATGATTCCATTATCAGTACTGATAATAACTTAACAGTTTCCTCATGTAGCGTGCTGAGACACATGCAAATGAGGGGCTCATCTGTCAAAAGCACTTGAAAGTGGACAGGAGGCTCTGTCAAATGCTTTGGGTACAGCCGGCGAGACCTCATTTTAAGTATGATGGTGTCATGTACTCATTTGCTGGTATGATGCTCTGTGCTTGTGTATCACCCTTCACTCAGGATCACAAGTCAGCTTGGCAGACCTAGGAAGTGCCTCCGTGAAGCCAAAACATCTGGATAAGATGCAAAACTCCAGTCTTTCATCAAGTCAGCCATCCAGGCATTTTTCACCATATATTTGTTTAGTGCCTACTGTCTTAGACGGGTGTTTCATCTATACGATGTCAAACATCCAGATGAAAGACTGATGACTTTTCATAATTCATCTAGGAGTCTGGGTACCAGGAAAACACAATGCTCCTCATAACATCTGCAACATCTGTTATTAGTTTAGAGGTTTCAGATTTCTTGTGGGCAACATTTCTTGGAATCGCGCTGAGAGTGTTCCAGAACACTGGTGATGTCTAGCGTCTGGCCTCATGTTTCTGCCCTCCAGAATTTCCAAAGGTATAGACAAGTGAGAATAACCCATCATTTTCTCTAAATTATGCTCTCTCAAACTGTAAAGATTTAAACTAAATTTGGATTTATGGGCAAATACCACAGTGAGCATGAACAGCTCACCACAATACCCAGATCTCCATTACTTACCAAGGGTTGTAATGACAAATTGTATGTCAGACATGGAAATGAGTGAGAGATGCCATTTTTATGTCAGAACTACCAAAGGCTTCCTGCCAGAGACAGAGTGGAATGGACTAAAGGCTCAGCTTATCAAAGCTATGATTTTCCATATGTAAAGCAAGAGTTGCCTTTTCTGGATCTTTTCATGTCTATGAAGAACTGTGTTGGAATTTTGATGGAAATTGTGTTGAATCTGTAGATTGCTTTTGGTAGGATGGCCATTTTTACTGTGTTAATCCTACCAATCCATAAGCATTGGAGATCTCTGATTTCTGATGTCTTCTTCAATTTCTTTCTTGAGAGGCTTGAAGTTCTTGTCACACAGATCATTCACTTGTTTGGTTAAAGTTCCACCAAAATATTTTATATTATTTGTGACTATTGTGAAGGGTGTTGTTTCCCTATTTTCTTTCTCAGCCTATTTATTATTTGTATAAAGGAAGGCTACTGTTTTATTTGAGTTAATTTCATATCCAGCCACATTCCTGAAATTGTTTATCAGCTGTAGAAATTCTCAAAGTCCCTAGCCATCAGGGAAATACAAATCAAAAGGACCCTGAGATTCCACCTTACACCAATCAGAATGGCTAAGATCAAAATCTCAGGTGGTAGCACATGTTGATGAGGATGTGGAGAAAGAGGAACACTCCTCCATTGCTGGTGGGTTTGCAAACTGGTACAACCACTCTGGAAATCAATCTGGAGGTTCTTCAGAAAACTGGAAGTAGATCTACTTGAAGACCCAGCTATATCACTCCTGGGCATATACCCAAAAGATGCCCCACCATACCATAGGGGCATATGTTCCACTATGTTCATGGTGGCCTTATTTGTGATAGCCAGAAGCTGGAAACAACCCAGATGTCCCCCAAAGAAGAATGGATACAGAAAATGTGCTTCATTTACACAATGAAATACTATTCAACCATTAAGATGAGGACATTATGAGTTGTGCAGGCAAATGGATGGAATTAGAAAATATCATTCTGAGTGAGGTAACTCAGACCCAAAAGGACATGCATGGTACGTACTCACTAATAAGTGGATATCAGCAAAAAAGTACAGACTACCCAGGATACAAACCACAGAACTCAAGAAGGCTAACAAGCAGAAGGGCCCAAGTGAGGATGCTTCAATCCCACTTGGGAGGGAGAAGAAAACAGTCATGAGAGGTAGAGGGAGGAAGGGATCTGGATGGGGGTGGGAAGAGGAGGGGAAAAGGGGAACATGGTCAGATATTGGGTGGTGGACACAGAGAAGCCTTGAGGGCCAGCAGAATGAATGGAGATATGAAACCTTGGGGAGCGGGAGGTAGGAGGTGGGGGGATCCTCTAGAAAGTATCAGAGACCTGGGAAGTGAGAGACTCACAGGACTCAAAGGAAGAGACCATAGATAAAATGCCCATCAATGAGGAGAGGGAACTTGTAGAGTCCACCTCCAGTAGAAAGACAGGGCATCAAGTGGAGGGATGGGGTTGCCATCCCATAGTCAAAGACTCTGACCCAGAATTGTTCCTGTCTAAAAGAACTGCAGGGACAAAAATGAAGAAGAGACTGAGGGAAAGGCAGTCTAGTGACCAGCCCAATTTGGGATCCATCTCAAGCGGAGGCTCCAAGGCCTCACACTATTATAGATGCTATGATTTGCTTACAGAGAAGAGCCTAGCATGGCTGTTCTCTGAGAGGTCTAACAAGCAACTGACTGAGACAGATGCAGATATTTACACCCAACCATTGGACTAAAGTCAGGGACACCTGTGGTTGAATCAGGGAAAGGCTAGAAGAAGCTGAGAAGCAGGGTGACCCCATAGAAAGACCAGCTGTCTCATCTAACCTGGACTCCTGAGATCTCTCAGATACTGAGCCACCAACCAAGCAGCATACAGGAGCTGGTCTGAGGCCCTCAACACATATACATGAGAGGACTGCCTGGTCTGGCCTCAGTGGGAGAAGACATGCCTAACCCTAGAGAGACTTGAGGCCCCAGAGAGTGGGGAGGCCTGTTGTGTGTGTGTGGGGCACCATCTTGGAGACAGGAGGAGGAGGAATGGGATGCGGAACTGTGGGAGGGTGGACCAGGAGGTGGACAACAACTGGACTATAAAAAAATTTAAAAGTAATAAAATATAAGTAAATAAAATGAAACCACACACACACACAAGAGTTGGCCAATGAAGAATATGGAAGAGAAACTGGTTTAACATTATCAGTCAACAGGGGTGATTGATTGGAAGGGAAGATCTCAAATATTTGAGGAGACACATCTGAGGCACCCCCATCATCCTGGGTGGTCATGGCAGGCACTGTAAACTTATTCTTGGCAAGGGAGTTAGGCAGAGAACATTACTCCTGTCAGGCCTGATTCTCAGTTGGGTAACTGCTGTCAAGGAGGGTGGGCATGGCATGATTAAGGCTTTGCTGTCTCCAAATAGAGAAGGCAACCATTTGGTCTGATGGTGAAGTCACGGAGCTTGTTCACCTCAGGCCTCACTTCTGCTTGCCCTGGACTATTGCAGCTTTGAATTGACAATGTTAAACACAAGAAAATAAAACTGATCTTTTATTATAAAGGGCCAGATAGGAATCTGTACTTATTTCTACCCAAATCTATCTGAACTCCAAAACTATTTGGTTTTGGGATTGAGCAAAGAGAAAAAAATCTCCAAGCATATGGAGACATGTCCTGTTAGAATCTTGAGAGAACACCGTCTCTGTGTGAGTCGCTGTACTTGATCTTAGCCAAAGGCTGAGAAACTATTCTGTTTTAAAATAAGAAGAAGAAAACTCAGAACAGTGAAGCTAGTGTGCCACCTCAAGAATATTCTGAAGAAGAACACTTCTAAAGAGTGTGACTGAGCACAGACCTGTATAAGACTAGCATAGACTTGAAGGTGGGTAAAATTATAAGATTGCAGATCTTAAAACTGTAATTGAATTATTAACCAGACTGTTAACCAAGCAGAGGAATGTCCCATAGGAATCTTGATATGATATGTTCACTCATATCAAGGCTCAGCAAACTGTTCTTCTGTAATGGGCCAGATAGTAAGCACGGGCTATACTTAACAATATGCAGCCTTTTTACATACACTTCAACTTATTTTTATTTTATTTTATTAAACATTTAAAAAGTATAAACCAAACTAAAATCCTAGATTGGAGGCTACATAGTATCCAGGAACAGATACATTTCCAGCTCCAAATTTATCATGATAAGTATACTTTATTTATTATTTTTTTGAAGAAAATCGTAGTGCAGTTTTTCTTCATGCCATGGGACCTTGTAGAGAAAGTGGAATTTGGGTGAGATGACCAAATGATGTGTGCTCTGTGAAAAGGAGTGGCAATTTCTCCATAAATTAGCATAGACATATTATCCAGCAACTCTGATTCTGAATGTATATACAGTTTCAAAGGACTGAAAACATGTTTGCATCAACAACTTGTACATGGATGTTCAAAGAGGTATTTGTCATAATAGCCCCAAACAGAATCAGAACAGATGTTCATTGATGAATGGATAGACAGGTGATGTGTTTGTGTGTGTGCGTGTGCGTGTGTTCAATGGAATAGTATTCAACCATAGAAAGTTGATTCAAGTTCAGACATAGATTGATCTTTAAAGTGCTTGGCTAACTGAAACTGGAAACAACCTAGATGTTCCTCAACTGAAGAATGGATACCGAAAATGTGGTTCATTTACACAATGGAGTTCTATTGAGCTATTAAAAATGAGGACATCATGAATTTTGCAGGCAAATGGATCAAGCTAGGAAATATCCTGAGTGAGGTAACCCAGACCCAAAAGGATATATATGGTATGTACTCACTGATAAGTGGGTATTAGCCATAACACATAGGATGACCATGATACATGCCTCAGATACAAAGAAGTTAAACAAGAAGGCCCAAGCAAGGATGGTTGAATCACATTTAGAACAAGGAACAAAATAGCCATAGGAGGCAGAGGGAGGGAGAGAATTGAGTGGGATGGAGACTGGGGGCTGGATCAGGTATGGAAAGACACAAGAGAGAGGCCCAGAGGGCCAACAGAATGCATGAAAATCTGCCACTGTGGGGTGGTGGTGGGGATCTCTAGGAAGTCCTAGAGACCTGAGATAGGGGAGGCTCCCAGGAGTCAATGCAGGTGCCCTTAGCTGAAATGTCTAACAGTGGGGACATGGAACCTTAAGAGATCTCCTCTTGTAGCCAGGCCAACCCCCACAGTGGAAGTACAAGGACATAAGCCCACCTACAAAACTTTTGACCCACAATTTGTCCTTCCTGAAAGAAACACTGGGACAAAGATGGAGCAGAGACTGAGGGAAAGGCCAACCAATGACTGGCCCAACCTGAGACCCATCCCATGGGCAAGCACCAGTCTCTGACACTATTAATACTACTCTGTTATGCTTGCAGACAGGAGCCTAACATAACTGTCCTCTGAGAGACTCCACCCAGAAGCTGACTGAAACAGATACAGATACCCACAGTCAAACATTGGACAAAGATCAGGGACTCATATGGAAGAGTTGGGAGAAGAATTGAAGGCCATGAAAAGGATAGGCAACCCATATGAAGACCAACAGAGTCAACTAACCTGAACCCCTGAGAGCTCACAAAGACTGAGCTACCAAACAAAGCACATACACAGGGTAGAATGAGACTGCTGGCACATATGTAGCAGATATGCAGCTTAGTCTACATGTAGGTTCCCCAAAACTGGAGCTGAGGCTCTCCCTAAAGCTGGACTGTGGTATCTGCTCCTCAACAGGGCTGCCTTGTCTGGCCTCAGTGGGAGAGGATGTGCCTAATCAGGAAGAGACTTGGTGTGCCATGGTAGGGGGGGATACTCAGGACGGGGAGCTCACCCTCTCAGAGAAGAAGAGGAGGAGGAATTGGGGGAGGAACTCTGTGAGGAGGGACCAGGGTGGGGGGAGTGTTTTGGATGTAAATAAATAAATAAATAAATAAATAAATTTAAAAATGTGAAAAAAAATGCTGGGGAATGTGGAAGAAGCCAGACACAAAAGAATGACTTTTATTTGTATTAAATAATCAGAATAGGCAGATCAATAGAAGTAGAAAGCAACTTGCTCTCTCAGAGGTTGAGGATGGAGGCATGAGAAGTCACTTAGTGGATAGAGAGTTTTCTTTAGGTCTAGAGTAGACAGTGATGATGGCTAAGTAACACTGGGGATGTACTAACTGCTGCTCAGTTTTACATCTTGAGATAGTTAAGATAGAAAATGTTATGTTTTATTTACTTTATGACAGACAAATAAAATGGAAACATACTTTTTAAGGTCATGGACTTGATTGTTGCCATGAGTTGCTATTTGACACTGGGGTTCTTTTTCTTCATTATCCACTGGTAGTCACAATATTTGGATCACTATCGATCACTTGAAAAGTGTGCCCACGTTACTGCACACTTTGTATTTCACTTGAATCAAGGTCTACTCTACGTATGCAGCTGTGACTTGTAGCTACTCTACTAAAGAGGCTGACTCTTGGAGGCTCAAGAATAGAAAAGAAAGCAAAACAGTTGCAGTTTTTTTGAAACTCAGAGGAAATACACAGAAAAAAAGTGATAAAATGAATGATGGCTGATCAAGGAGGAGTCCAGAAGGAAGGAAAGGAAAAAAAAGATGAAAGGCAGAGTCAAGGAGTAAAAGAAAAAAAAACATTAAAAGATATACAGCTTCCATCAAGCCTGCCAGTAAGACACGGAAACTTTTGTCAGTATCTGACTAGCTCAAAGTCTGTATTTAGCTAACCTAGGTATGCTTGTTTAAGAGAAACGGTGCCATTTTCCAGCACTAGAGGCCTTGTAGATATGAGAAAGAGGCTTTGTGAGTAGAATGAACTATTAAACACTGATAAAACTCTAGTTCTCACACATGTCCTGTTGAGATTGCTTTGAATATACAGGCTCAAATAGATTTGCATCAAGTAGTAATGATTTGACCTCAGAACTTCCAGGGCCTCTCAGTGCTTCAGGCATGGGTTTAGAACTTTAAGTTCAACAACAGTGGGATTTAAACATTCCTAGTTTAAGCCAGACATGGCAGCATTCAAGTGCAGCCCCAGCTACATGGGAAGCAAGGGAAGAAGGATGGGTTTAGAGAAGAGTCAAGTTAATACCAGCACGGGGGGGGGGGAGAGAGAGAGAGAGAGAGAGAGAGAGAGAGAGAGAGAGAGAGAGAG
>NW_021619362.1:242188-292640 GCF_004785775.1 Grammomys surdaster | reverse complement strand
AGAGAGAGAGAGAGAGAGAGAGAGAGAGAGAGAGAGAGAGAGAGAGACCCTACCTCAAACCACACTAGTGAGTCAATAAAAAGTCTTTATTTAGCTCATGTGGGTATGCTTGTTCTAAAGCATGCAGGCATTTTCCAAATTCAGATACTCAGATGAATCATTTAACAGCTAATTTATAGAAAAAATTCATATATGTAACTTGGTAGAGAAGATCCAACATGGTTGGGCATAGCACCTGTAGTTTGAGCAATCTAGGAGCTAGAGGTAGGAAACTCATGAATAAGGAGGCGGCATGAGCCGCAGAGGGAATTCTCAGCCAGCCTGAATTACATAGTAAGAGTCTATCTCAAAAGGAACAAGAAACCCTTGAATTGAAAAGAATTGGAAGATGACGAAAATACAAAACATAACATTTATTTTAAATAATTCTTGTTCCCATCTGTTATGAAATAATATGCAAACACATTAATAATGTAACATTGTTTTGTGTTAAAGACCTCATGCTCCATCAACAGAGCTAGCATGTGGAGGAAATGGAGGAGAGAGACTGTCCCCAGGGTGCACACTTTTGACAGATACTTATTAAGTTCAGGAGAAACTCTATCCAATGTAGGATTTTGCTACATCCTTGGAATGAGCTTCCTTCTCAAACCAGTAGCTCACATCAGCAATCTACTGGTGTCTGAGACAACCTAACAGGCGAGGTGGTAGCTTTCTCTGTGAACTTAGTGACGCTTATCCTACATCAGTGGTTCTCAACCTTCCTAGTGCTGTGACCCTTCAATACACTTCCTCATGCTGTGGTGACCCCCCAACCATAAAATTATTTCTGTTGCTACTTCATAAGTGTAATTTTGCTACTGTTGTGAATTATAATGCAAATGTCTGATATGCTGCCCTTGTGAAAAGGTCATTTCGGTCCTCTCTTAAGGGCAGCGCACTAGATGGTTTCTGTCTTCTTCCCCAAGGTTGCTGAATTCCAGTGAAAATGTCTATGCTGTCACACACTGAAACACAGGGATTTGGTGATGCTTCGGTAGTAGTTACATACCTTTCATCATTTCCCAAGTGCAGCATCAATTATATGTGCTTTTACATATACCCAAAAGTACCAAAGATGTAGGAGTTTCCTTGCACAATTGGATGCAGCTATATCCAATTGACAGAAATAGCCAAGGACCTTATTGGAGAGGAAAATAAAACTTTGCTTAATCAAAAGAGTGAAGCGGGGGAGAGATTTAACCATAGAAGATTTTTCATTGTGTCACAGGATATCTGATAATATATACAATTGTATTTGGTTTATAATCTTGTTCTTCAATTGTTTCCATAGATATTTGAGTATTCAAAGAAACTGAGCATACATCTATCAGTTACCACAATAAAGAAAATGATTTAAATTTTTAAGTAAATGACAATTTAAACTAAACAATAACAAAATTGGGTAACTCCATTCTGTGCAGTTTCTGAGATGTATCTAAAATCAAATCAACAAGGAACGTTAAAATCAAAAGTAATTTAAATTATATACCAGTATGTGCAAACCAATCCCAGGGGCTCACCAACACTGAATTGATGCAGTGGAGAGTGTGTGTTTGTGTGTGAGTGTGTGTGTGTATGAATGTATATATGAGTGTTGTGTGTATGTATGTGTGTGAGTATTGTGTGGGTGTATGAGTGTGTTAGTATGTGTGTCAGTGTGTGTGCATCAGTGTATGTGAGTGTTGTGTGTGAATGTGAGTGTGTAAGTGTGAGTATGTGAGAGTGTGTTTGAATGCTGTGAGTGTGTGTGAGCATTGTAAGTGTGTGTGAATGTGTGTGAGTGTATAAGTATGTGTATCTGCATGAGTGTGTGTGGGTGCATATGCATGTTTATATTTAAAGATAATAATGAAGTAGAGGCCATGAGTTTGAGAGGGAGTAATTGGGGACAGGAGTAGTACGTGGGGGAGATTTACATGGAAGGGTGGAAATGCTGTTAATACCATATTCATGTGTGGAATTTCCTAAAACATAAAAAATTAAATTATGAAAAAGAAAGAAAACTAATAATACCCAAAGTATATTTTAAAGCTCAATGCACTAAACAGGGCAAAGGTCATTACTCTTGACCAGAATTATTATCTAAAAACACATAGTAATGATATTCTTTTATTGTATTTTTATATAGTGTTTCAAATCATACAAAGAAAATGTTTAAAAAAATAATTTAGGAGCTTGTAAGTGTAGTTACATGATAACTGAGGCAACATACTTTTATCCTTTCATAGGAAATAAAAATCTATATTCCATGGAATTTTATAGTAAAGTGTATTAGACTGAATGTATGAATTCTAACTTTTGATTCCATAGGAAAAAATATTTTATAATTTTTAAACTATTCTTATGAATATTTAGTGTACTCCTGGCTGTAAATAGTCCTCAATGAATTCAGGTGAGTAGAATTTAAATGGTACATTATTATATCAGAGAATAATAAACTCTGGAAACAGAAACAATGAATTTTAATTTAAAAAAACACTTAGAAAAATTGAAAAATAGAAAAATATCACTCATCTTTCATTATCAATACATAAAAGATAATGGGCTGAGCGCACATCAAATCTTTTAAAGATTTATTTTATTTTACGTGTCTGAGTGATTTGCTTGCATATATATGTGTGCACTGTGTGTGTATTTGCTGTCATGGAGGTCAGAAGAGGGCGTTGGAGGTACAGATGGTTGTGAATTGTCGTGTAGGTCCTGGGAACTGAACCTGATCCTCTGCAAGAGCAGTCAATACTCTTAACCACTGAACTGGAATGCCAAGGTATATGGCTACCTTGTTTATTATTGGAAAAGGGAAGTAAGAGGACTACAGCTTCCATTAGGAAGATGATTCCGGTGGAGTATGGGAGATGTCGGCAAGGATGTCCCTACCCAGCTAACAGATGATGCCCTACTGAACTACGTTAGCTTTGTAATGAGAGCAGCTAGGAGATCTGTGAGGGAGAATGCAGCTCAAAGACTTTCATGGCAGAGCTGAGTGATCACAGCCATGGAACAGTGCAGGGCAGAGACTCACACTGCTCCTTGTGGCTTCCTGGTACAGTGACTTCTGTTATTCTGCAGAATTTCTCTGAATCTCAATTACCTCTGTGTGTATATAAGAGATAATAAATTTTGCTTCTTTCGTGATATAAAGATGATCCAAGATGGTCAATATATGTAGAGTCTCTATATGGTACATATTCAGTAAATGATTGACGTAACTGCCTTTTATTCTCTCATTGCAAATGTGTGTGTGTGTGGCAGGGGTGAGGGAGACATGACAATGATTGGTGGTATACTTGATGCTTTCTTGTCTTTGTTAAGAGTTGTAGGAGAAAGGGAAGACTCATAGAAAAGAGGAGAGGAAGGAAAAGCTGAAAGAGGAGACCGGTGGGTCTCCTGGCTGGTCCTGCTGTGTAAATTGGTGAAGATGATCAGCGTGTTGTCTATGTATGCTCTCCGGATCACTAGCGTGGGATGCTCAGATGCCTGGGCCACCCTTTTATCATCCTTTTTGAGGCCCAAAGCCCTTGTTTTGTGAAACTCTCTCCTGAAAGTTTCAAATCTGTTTAACTGTATAGGGTTCTTTCCTTCTTCCTATGAAGTCCTTGAGCCCCATCCTTCTGATTTTTGTTTGTTTCTAATTCAATATGTTTTTGGTGTTAGACCCAAAGGTGTTTAAGAGGCATTAACTATGCTACTGATGAGAGGAAGTTGTGCTCTGAGCCCTGTGAACACACCACAGCTTCAAACCACAGTACCATGCTCCGTCCTGTGCTCCCTGTTGCCTGGTGTCTCTTTGGCCAACTGTTAGAGCCACTGAGTTTGGAAAGGGGCACACACAACTTAGGGGATAAAAGGAAAAGCAATCATTTCCATTCGTAAACTTAACAAGATTTTATTGGTGCACACCATGTCCTGGGTACACTGTGAGGAAACAGATGCAGGGATGGGCTATGACAGCCATGATCACAGCTGTCAGGGAGCTTCTGGGATAAACAAATGACAAACTTGTAAAAAGACGAATAGAAAAAGTAATTATGAATGGGAAGCTCGCAATTGCAATTTTCTCTCCCTACACTGGATGGTGACTAACGAGAGTTTAGCCAGGTGCAAATATTTTGCTTTTTAGGTCTTTAGAGCAAAAACTAATTTTATAGCGCCAAATGATAATACTCCTATTGGAGAATAATTTTAAATCTTTGGAAAAATACTAAGCAGCACAGAGCTTTTCTGTGTATGTTTCATCCCATTTTCCCAAACATTAACAACTAATTGTGATATTTGGTTAATCCTGAGAGATTGCCCTTGGTAATGGGTCAGAGTAAAATTGAATAATTGTATCACACACTAATTTATGCTTCACCAAAATTTTCTACTATTGACTTCCAGTCATAGAAAGAGTATACTCTCGTCCCACCAGTAATGGGTTTTATGTTACATTTAATCTAGTTTCTTTTTGATCCTTAAAGAGTCCCTGTTACCATGAGTCTATTTAACAGACAGATAGAGACAGACACAGGTCAAAGTACAGCCTGCATAAGGTATCTGGATACACATACACAAAGAAGATCAAAGACATCCTCAGGAAGGTGGACGGATACCCACCACAGCCTCAGCTACTGATGTCAGACAAGCTTTTCGCATTTTTCAATTCTTCTCTCCTGAGCATCAGGGGCAGGCTCTGCATCTCATGGAAGCCTTTCTCCAAATTAAATTCTTTAAACACAATGGGACCAGGAGTGCAGCATTCATAAATTACCTATGAGGGTCTGTAAACATCAGATTGCTTTTTTTCTAAATTTAATTGCCCTTTTTAATATTTAATTCAAAGACAGGGCTGGGAGAGAGTCATGAAGGAGGTTTGGCAGCTTACTTCAGGATGTTTTCCTGTCTGTCAAATGGACAGTCTGCCCAGAAAGATTAACCCAGATCCCCCCAAAGAAATCTGTGTCAAATTGATGCTGAGTTGGTCTGGCATCAGGGAAGAATCTTGACATGACAGGATTAACCCTCTTGATGCCTAGGAGCTCTGGAAGAAAGACTTTCAAAGGTTTGCTTGTGCACAGCTCAGCAGACTGCAGAACAGCGCAGACTTTACCATGGGAGCCTGTAACAGGGAGGAAGTTGAGATGGTGCTATGAGAAATTTCCCATGTGACTGTGCTGTGTCACTGCCATTTCCTCAGGCTGAGAGCCTACTGTGAATTAGCCAGAAGGAAAGCTCCAGGTAGGATAGAGGCCATGCTGTTTGCAGTAGAGTGACCTGACTCCTCCCCTACCATGGGATGAGACACCCAAGGTCCAGGACATGGGAGGACATGTTATATTATGATTGCACATTTCTGTGCCTGTTATAAATGCTTAGATCTTAATTTAGCATCACACACACTCTCTCTTCTGTCTGCTCTCTCTTCTCTAGAGAAGAAATCTTTATGGATCAATTCATCTCTTTGATAATCTCTAGGAGCAAAATTGGTGATACCGGTTGCTTGCCACTAAATAAAGACTCAACAAACATGAGATAAGGGGATGTGAAGCCAAGATGTGCAGAGACAGGAGTTCTTGGCCTTGGCCATTACCAATGGCAGCTATCAGTCAAATTTTCACATCCCCCCTTTTAACACTGAGATTGGATGAAAGGTCCTCAGTCTGTGTTCCAGAAATATGTCTGGAAAAACAGTTCTAAGATGGTTCTGCTGATTCAGTTGCAAGAGTGGACTGGCTCAAGATTATGCTGAGTTGTATTTGTTGGTTCGAATGGCATTTGTAGTTTGTGATGAAACAGAGTGGCCTCTTGCTGATTATTAATCTGTTAGTCTCTGTCTGTGATTATGTCTCTCTTCTGATTTCTACCAACTGGAAAGTAGATAGGAAGTCAGCTGTGACGTGAACCTAAGACATTAAGAAAAGTCTGGCATTCTTTGCCTCCACAGCAATTGTGGTTGACATACCACCTCTGGATGAGATCATCTGAGGTCACCTTCGAGTTCCAAATTGAGAACCTGGAGATCTCCCTGGAAGTGTTCTGTTTGGCCATAGCCACTATGAATGGCTTTTAATGAGACACACATTTGCCGATATTTGCCAACACACCTCAGAGTAATTGCCTCTCCCCACTGCTCTATGCCCAACATACTTCATGCATTTGCCTCACATTAGTGAGCTGAATGGAGGCTTCTCAAACTTCATGTCGAGGTCCAAATTACTGTGAATGTGACCTTAATTGGAAAGTGAGCCTTAGCAGATTGAACTTAGCTAATTCTATCAAGTTGTGATGATTTGAATTTAGACTTATCTCTAAATCCAGCATTAGGTATCTTTATAAGGGGGAGGCAAAAGAAAATATGAGACTTGGATATGAAGGTTATGTGAAGGTCAACAGTGGCTTTGTAATGCCACTGTCCTCAACCAGAAGCTAGAAGAGATCAGGAAAGCTTCTTTCCTAGAGGCCCTAGTTAAGTATGTTACCCTACAAAGACCTGGATTTTCAGATTTGGCTTCCAGAACAGAGTGTAAACTGTTGTCTTAAGTTTCCATTGCTTCTAATTTGCCATGGGATCCACTAAACAATAACATCTGTGTGTACTATTTGCAGTTTAGGCTTTGTGTGCATATGTGTACATATGTGTCTTCTTGTAGAGGCTTGTGTTAGTATGTGTTTATTGGTGTTTTAGGGATATTTTATATTTAAATTAGCTTTTGTTTGAGTCAAAGTTTCATGAAACCCAGGCTGGCCTCCAGCTTCCTATGCAGCAAAGGATGACCTTGAACTCCTGATCATCCTCCTGCCTTCACTCCTGCAAGTACTGGAATTGTGAGTGTGTCCCGTCATGCCCAGCTCTGTTCTCCTATGACCTCTTCTCTAATTGCTTTGGGTTGTGGTCTTCTCTGGATTGTTGCAGTCCTTGCTATTTTTGTCCACTTAACATCCCCTCTCCTTTCTTCTCCTAATCAAAGATACCATGCTGATAAAATCAGTTAACTTTAGAGTAACTAACTCTCCAACCACAATTATTTTGAACCCTACCATATGGGACACAGTTGCTAGGAGCTATTGATACAGTGTGAGCAAGATCAGACATTGTCAGTCCCTTAGGCTTATCTTCTATAGCAGGTGTGACAGACTCAGGGGTACCTCACACAGGCCTCAGAGAAAAGAGAAGATTGTGTTCATTAGCAAAAGATTCAACTCAGGCTCTGCCCTGGCTGCACAGCTGCCTTACTGTAGATTAGTTCTTCCTTAAAGAAGCTTGAACTTCTCAAGCACTGAGAGACAGAGAAAGAGATGGAGATGATGGAGATGATGATGGAGAAGAGGGAGGTGATTGATAGAGATAATGGAGATGATCGAGAAGACGAGAATGAAGATGATGATGGAGATGATGGAGATGCAGGAGATGATGGGGATTATGGAGGAGTCAGCTATAATATACATGTTTGTGTGAGGGAGTATTTGTTTCGGAATCCCCTAAAGGACTGTCTGAGAACTTTTGGCCTATGTATCACCAACTTTTTTCTTCCTTGCCCAGGCTTATAGTACCCTTTCCCCTTGCTCCAAAAGTATTGACACCAACCCACTCTGCACCAAGTCTTACTCCTTGGATTCCATCTTAATTTCTGTTTCCATAGAAACCAGCCTGGAAGCTGGTTTCTATGGTGGTACATGCCTTTAATCCCAGTACTTGGGAGGCAGAGGCATCCAGATTTCTGAGTCTGAGGCCAGCCTGGTCTACAGAGTGAGTTTCAGGACAGCCAGGGCTATACAGAGAAACCCTGTCTCCAAAAACAAAAAACAAAACAAAACAAAACACCGAAAAAACCAACCAAACAAATAAACAAACCAAAAAATCCCAGGATGGACAGTGAGCTCACATGATTCGAATGATGTTTAGACACTCACTGTGGCACTGGTTAAACTGGTTAGTGTTTGTGACACTCACTGCTTAAGTACCTCAGAAGAACATTTGGTGAAGTCTCATGCTTAGCACAGTGCATGGAGACTGTCCCTCTGTCTCTTGGATTATTTAACCCTACTCCAGGGATTATGCCCTGTCTTAACCATTTAGCTCCTGGATAAAAGACACACACAGCCTTTGTATTTACAATAAGCCTTAAACAGCGCAGTAGCTGGGCAGTCACCTACCCTGTATGCTATTAGAATCTACATTCCTATGGATAACTCCAAGTTATTTCTCACTATTTCCTATGTTTCATTTGGGCTGTTCTCAACTACAATTGGTCAGGCCTCAGGGCTACTTTTTTTTTTCTAATGCCTAACCCATGGCAGTATGTCTCTCCTCTTCCTCCTGCACCTTCTTCTCGTCTGGGTTCTCCTCTGACCCCAGGCCTGGGAAAACTAAACCCCACCCATGTCTCTTCTGTCCAGCTATTGGCTTTTGGCAGAAATAACTAGGGGGCACAGTCACAAGTCTATATGCAGACTCCAGGTTTGAGGGGGCCCTAGCATTACAATAGACAGTGAGACCAAACCTCAACAGACGGTGGCTTAAATGTACAACTCACGTCTTTCCTTTTATTTCTAAACACCCTCATCTTAAGATATACTGATGGAGTAACATATTAAGCCAAATTTACTCCAGCAAGGCCATGAACAGGTAAAAGGTTATTTGTGAAAATGTGGAAAAATAAAACTCTACCATGGAAAAGGACAGATAGTTTGAAACAGAAAATTATGTGTTCGTGTTTGTCAGAAGGTCTTTCTATCATGTCTCTTACCTGATCCTCTGCCTCCTGCTCTAGTTTAGGCACTCTTAAATCTGTGGTATTAACAGTGTGCATCATCATGCCAAACTCAGTCATTTCCTTGCCTCTGTATTTCACTCCTCAGCCTTTTAACTACTTACTCTTTGTTGATCACATAAGCACATTCACTTGAGAAAACAAAACAGAAGATTGCACTGTGCACTTAACATCTGTATACTTTACTCTGGTAAATCATAATGCTTCTACTAAAGAGAAACTGCTTTTGGATCCACAGGAGCAGGAGGTGACCATGATGTTCACTGTTAATGCCCCCTCCTATCAGTGTCACTACAAAATGGCGTGACAGAGTTTCTGAAGCCACTCTTTCTGTGTTGGAATTTTATTATACTCTTGGGAAAGTGACATTCTCTTCCTCAGCTGACTCTTACATTTGGTGGGGTGAGTCAGTTGCTCTGTAGACCAGGCTGACCTCAAACCCAGAGATGTGCCTGCCTTTATCTCCAGGTGCTGGGATTAAAGGTGTGTACCACCCCTGCCTGGCTCAATGCATCATATTCTTACTCTTCATTCTGCCTCCTGACGATTAGAACAGAATTCATGGATATGAAGTCACGCAAACCCTGGTAAAAATTCTAACTCTGATGCTCTGAACTCAGATTGAACCACTAACCTGTCCTGAACTTCAAGTTCCATATCTGTAAAAGGAGCAATGGTGACATGAATGATAGCCATTCGGTATGTTGTGAGGGTCTAATGAGACAATAGATTTAAACATGCATTTGTGTGCCCAACACCAAAGTTGTATGAGTCCAGGTTGTATACTCAACACAACCTCTAATTTGGTGTGATAAGTTCCACAAGTTTTATTTTCCTCAAATCTGGGCCTTGTCTGTAAATAATTGCTAATAAATATCAGTTTTCATTCCTTTATTCTTTATTTTATGTGTTTATCAACAAAAATAATTATTAAAAATCACATCATCATTCCTCTAGACTCCAAATCAACAAACCCTGGTTCAAAATCCAAATATGGCCTTCCAAATGTTTGTATAAATAATATTTTATTGGAAGGTATAACTATTCATGTATATTGAGTTCTTACTTTGTGTTATGTATTCAACATGGTTTCCTGGCTTGTGTGCCTAGTTCTGAGTAAAGATGTCCCTTTCATTCAGTCCTCAAAAGTTTCCAGATGCTGTATTTTTGTTTAGCTTGAATTTAATTTGGGAAACATTTGTATTCCTTTCATGTTGATAGAAGCAGAACCCCTTCTCTTTGCTACTTTAAATACTGGTGTATGCTGTGATACTGTCAACAATCAGAATAATAGACCTACCATTCAGGTTTCTTTTAAAGTTAGTTCTTATGTAAATCAATAGTGTGTGTGTGTGTGTGTGTGTGTGTGTGTGTGTGTGTTATCATGAGTGCACATGTGTGTGTGCACATATAAAGGCCAGACGTCAATCTTTATGTCCTTCCTCAGAAGCCATCCATCTTATTCTTTGAAGGAGATTCTCTCACTATGATCTTGAGCTCCCTGATTATAATGGGCTGGCCAGTGAGCTCCAGAGATCCTTCTGTATCTACTTTGCCAGCACTGCAATTATAAAAATATGATACCCTATTTGGCTTTTTATACAAGTTCTGGGAATAGAACTTAGGACTTTATGCTAGCTCAGAAAATGTCATACTGACTGATCTATATTAGGATATAACAAAGGAAGAAAAACACAGAGTTTGTTTTAGGAAGTCTGCACAGAGCATTGGAATGTGACCAGCCTTCTGGTCACTGCTACTTACCCACAGAAATTGATCATATGTTTTCTGCCTTACTGTTTGATATGGCTCTCGTGACATCACTAAAGCCTTGGTGGCAGCTTGTGTAAAGCAACGTTGTGACAGATAGAGGTCTGTGTTTGTAGCTGAAAGGAGTTTAGATCTAGCTCCTCAACTGAGGTGATCTTGAGAGATGGAAATTCTTGAGTCCTGGTTCTTCCAGCTTTTGCCTTATTTCCTATATGATAGTGTCCAGCATCACTTTGATAAATATTCCTCCACGCGTCACCCTGTAACAACCTGAACCCACATTTGGTAGACTGTTTCCCCATGTTATGACAGGAAGAAAAACTAAATGCTCCCTTTTCCTGATCTTTTTCTTAGAACTTTTCTAATGCTTGCTTATGTTCTCCCAGTGTTAAGTAATCAACAGTAGAAGAGCTGGATTCGTGAAGTTGGGTCCCCAGGACTTCTTTCTATACATCTCTGATTGCTAGCAGAGATGTTACTTCCATGTTCTAGATGGCCATAATAACTTGTCAGCTGACAATGCTTTAAGAGTGTTTTGAGCCAATGGGTCAAAACAAGCTGGTCTCATCCTGTGGAATTGGAGGAACTGAAAAGAACTCCTTAAACACAGAGGGAACCAGTGACTAACTTTCCTTACTGTTTTAACCCAGCTTCTCTGAGTTAAGTTTGTCAATGAATAGAATTGAAAATCTGGACTATTAACCACAGTAGTCTGTGGGCCAGTAGCTTTGGGATAGTGTGAGGAACTTAGTATAGTGAGAAGAATCCAGTGACCTAACCCTACTAAGTACTTGGAATCCTGAAATAAAGCTGGGAGAGGAGATTGAGGAATATGTAGAAACATTTGGGTTAAACAACAGCTTGTAGTGACCCTTCTATTTACTAATACTAGATAACCAGAACTGATTAAAAAATGGTTCATTATGAAGAACAGAGACACTATATATAAAAGATACAGTACTGGGCCCTGGAAGAGGGTGTGAAAACATAGGAAATGGACCATTGTGACAGTTCATCAATTCAGTGATTGCTATAGTTGGGTAAAGTAACTATAACTTCAGCTTTGTTGGCTTATGGACAATACTTTATTATAGAAGTTGCCAATAATTTATTCTCCATGATATTTAACATACATCACAAGGGCACCTTTTTTTCATACAGTCTAATGATTCACTGTGGCTGTCTTCAAACTTTCATTCATCTTTTCAATGAACCAGGTACCTCACCAGCAATACCATGGTATTCATATATGCCAAGGAATTGTGCCTCCTACTAGGAGAACTTAATGCAATAACATAGAGAATAACCTGTTGCTTATACATCTTACTGTGTGGTAGTCAATGCCATGTGCCAGATGAGTAGAAAAAGACTAAGGATTTAGGACTTCTGTTAAAATAGGGACATGTGTAGCTCTCTCATAGATGAGAAGTTGTGAGGAAAATGAACACAGAGATCAAAAACTATCCAGCAAAACAGAATCTAGAGGACTTTGTGTAATGTGTGTGTGTGTATGTATGTACGTATGTATGTATGTATGTATGTATGTATGTATGTATTTATGTACGTATATGTCTGTTTGTATCTGTGTTTATCTCTGTGTGCCTGTGTATATAGGTAGGGGAGTGAAAGAGGTGGTATTTAAAGAACTATTCTCCCATATGATTGTGGAAACAAACAAGTCCAAAGTTGCAGAGTAGTCAAAAGTTCCTGGCAGCTTGGAGACAAGAAATAGCTGATGTTAGAAGCCAAATCCAGTCAGCTAGCAAAATTCCTTCTTCTTCAGGGAATGCCAGTGTTTTCCTTAAGATTTTTAACTGGTTGGATGGGGCCTATCACATTATAGAGGCCAAACTGTTTACTCAAAGTGTCTTGATTTAAATTCTAATATCCAAGATAAAGCAAAACCATCAAAAATAAAACAAAACTCACATAAACACATTGAAACATGTTTGTTCAAATATCTGTGTACCATGACATAGCAAAATGACCCAATGAATAGAACCACTAACTGAGGAGATGATGGAATACTTGCCTAGTGGGGATAAGACTCTGAATTGAACTCCTAGTCCCGCAAAAAAATGACCATTACAGATATCAGACAAGCTGATGATTGAGAGGGGTATGCAGAAGCAGGATGGCCAAGGTTATCAACCTTACAAGCTCTGTGTCTGACACTTTCTTCCCCCAAACTGGCTAAAATATATAGTATCTGTAATAGCTCTTTTGTAGATATGATTCTACAAATCTACTCTTTATTTAAATGATATTATTGTACATCTTCTGTGTACCAGGAACTGTTTAAGATGCTGAAGATACAGTGATAAACAAAAATGACCAATGTTAATTATGAGGTTTGTGGACAAGAATCATCAAGATTAAAAAATAGAGAGTTAAGCATAGCATGCTTGACATAATCCCAAATGCAATCATCAAAGGGAAAGGGGACACTCTGAGTATTCAATGCTGCTGAAGCGTTTGTCTCCTGGGCCATCACCCATGGAGATAAATGTCTACTTCCAACTTAGAAGAGCTAGTCCCAAATGATCAATGGGAGCACTGTCAGCATCACTTTGATGTGGATTGATTGAAGTTAGGGCACAGATGCAAGAGGAGACATGTTCTCCCACAATCTTACGTTCATCTTGCTTTCTCTGTATGGGGAACATGGGATGATCCCTAGCTCCTGCAATGTCTTCAGTGGCAGGAGGATTTGCAAGTATAAGGTCAGTAAGCACTGGATATTGTAACAGAAAACCATCAACTCTCTTTGATTAAAGACAACAGAAGTCACCTCTTCCTTCAAATAACAGTTTTCAGTGACCCAAGGGAAATTTACTATGTGATGATCATTTTGAGACATGGTCTTTACATTGCCTCCTGGACATCTACATGCATCCATAGAGAACTATAGCTGTAAGGAGAGCTGTGTGGTTGGAGTTCAGCGGGAACTAGATGGAGCACCCATGACTGCTCTTCACTCCTATTGTCTGGCTCTTCATCATAATGCTGCAACCGATTTCAAAGACTGCAATGTCCAGCCTTGCTCTCACAGAAGGAATAAACTCATAGGCAATCCTCTGACCTTGCATGCTATGGGAGAAAAGGTTGCTTTAAGCAGAGAGATTTGGGCAGAAGTGACAGCAGCAATCAGCAGGAAAGTCAGAAAGAAGTTGAAGCTTAGTGTCCTTAGATGGAGCAAGTTAACTTTAGTTGCCAGGAGTGCTAAGGCAACAGCCATGATGTCGTCAGGAGGGTGACTTCAAAGTGAGTGGAAAGCCTATCAGAAAGGTGCAGGAGCCCTGAGAGCATTTGCGCTAGGTATGACTATCCCTACCTCTCTCTAGATGTCACATGTTACACCCTACAGACGCAGATGATGAGGTTATTTAGTTTGTGTTTACATCAGTGGCAAGGAAGAGTAGAAAGTAGCAGCACACTAGATGGTACATCTGAGACAAAACAGAGTGGTTCTGTGGTTAGTTGATACTGCATTTCTTATTCATTCCCTGACTGTGGCTCATCCAAGAAACTGGGGCATGTAGTTCTTTGTGTCGAGCCAAGCCCTCATTGGCTTTCTCGCTGTTCATGTTATCATGTCTATTGTCATCCTTGTTCAGCTCATGTTTAGAGAGTCATGCTGGTGATATTGTATGGGAGTAGCAGCTTCAGACGTTACTAATAGACACAGTCTCACAGAAAACTCCCTGATCCTCTGTCTCTTATATTCTTTCCAGTCCTTCCTCTGCAATGATTCCCTGAGCCTTCAGTGACAGAGTAGTTTGGTAGCTTTATCAGTTAGGGCTGGGCTCCACAACTCTGCATTTTGATCAGTTGTGGTTTTCTGTGATCGTGTTCATCTGTTGTAAAGAAAAGTCTCCTTGATGAGGGATGAAGACTATGCCTATCTGTGGATACAAGGACAAATATTTAGAATGTCGTTTGGGATTATGCTGGCTTAGTAAAATGGTAGTTGTAAGTTCTTATCCAAGATCCATAATTTCACTAACCTTGAGTAGTTGGCTAGGTTTTCAGTATCAGGAATAATTTCTCTCTTATTGAGCAGTTCTTAAACCTAATTAGAGAGTTGTTAGTTACTGTCAAGGTATGCATGTCACTATTATACTGTTAGGCTCACAGTGCTTTGCTGGTCATTTTGTGCTTCATGAACATCATCTCTGAGAAGGACTGTTGGTCTTTCTCCCTTTGGAAGAATGCATGGCAACTTCTGGTATCACGAAAGCTACTCCACAAGGAGGAGGCTCTCCAGTCAGAAATTATGGTATTTATAAACAACTATATTAACTGCTCCATTTCATTCATAACCACACTTAACCACCATTCATGTACATTTAGTGTGAGAACGCACAGATAGATCCTTACTTGAGTCTCTCATGCTAATCCAACTGCATAGGTCTAATTGTGCCTGAGGCCAAAACCCTTCTCTCTCCAAACAAGATGACAGTGTCACTTTGATGAGATGAAGGCAACACAAAGACCTTTACTTTTTAAATTAGGCTGACAGGCGCTCAGTTCACCTAAACCCCACCAATTCTCCTGCTTCTATTAATCATTGATATGTTGAAGTTCTCAGCTGACAATGGATAAAATAGTTGATCAAAAATGAATTAGATATCAATTAATTTCTAAAGCAAACCTAATGGGCATTTAAGAAGAGAATTTAATGTCTCATTTACTCTCTAGAGCTATCTTGTTAAATGCCAATTAAGTATCTAAATATTTTCTACAAGCTTAATGAATTATAATAAGTGATAAGAGGTTGTCACTTTTTCTAAGAATCTTATATATTAGGCTTCCAGAACAATAATAGTAGATTTTTTCTTGTCCTATTTATAATATAGATATAATAGCTAGAGATATTCTTAATTGCCATTAGCTATCTTATTTACCAAGAAAGAATAAAATTCAATGTCAACTCTGAATATAAGAAAAATATTAAAGTGAAAGTATATAGAAACATGAAATAATAAAATTTCTTTACCTTAAAACTAGGTGGTCAGTATTAAAATATTACTTATGAAATCATTTCTAAATATAAGTATATTCACAGACTTGCACACGAACCAGCGTGTATTTGGTTGTTGTTGGCATGGGTCACAGAAACCTAAAGCCTATGTTGGCCAGAAGCTTCATCTCAAGAAGCACAATGGGAAAGGTAGAGAGGGCCTGGTCTAGAGTCTGGCCTTCAGCATCATTTCAGCCCTTCTGGGAGAAGGTACAAATCCCAGGTCTATGCCTCCAGGCTTTGACACTTAACAGTATTCCACAGGGCTGGGTAGATAAGGAGAGCCCTGGGCAGCACGGAATGCTAATAAGTGTCAAAAGAGGGTTTTCAGTCCTTGGCAAGAGATAGCAATGAGACTGCCTGGAAGTAGTGTCTGGTGTTTGTAGGCAGAGGCAGGAAACACAAGCCAGGCTTGAGCAGCGCAAAGTTTCTGAGAAGTCTTCTCTGTCCTAAGTCATTGTGGGTGACATTCAGATCAGGCCTGATGAAAGCCATGCTGTACACAAAGCAACTCTTCATGAAGTGTAGTCTGGAATAAAACAGACTGAAGCTTGAGGCTCTGCTAAGCACTTATGTGCCTATGAATTTAGGGAAACAGTAACTCCAGAGTGTCAGTTTCTATGTCTATAAAATGGGAAGAGTATAGCCTTCTGAAGTGTCTTAGGAAGACTTGCAAAGAATGAAAGCACAGATGTAGCTTAGCATACACACAGGAACCTGGGTTCAGTCCTCAGCACCTCTGAAAGAGAAAGAGGGGTGAAATAAGATATGGAGAGAGACTGTTTAAAGCATGAAATATAGCTACCAACCAGCACCTACCCAGTATATATCATTATAATTAGGATGAAATAACAATTATGGTGATGATGACAATAATAGCAGTAATAATAGCATCGGTGAGGAGGTCACTTTATTCCTGTCACCAAGTTGAGAACACATATCTGATGACTTTTCCTTCCTAGTGGAAGTTAGTTCAGTTACAGTTTTCCTGAAAGATACACAAACCTCATGCAGAGGGTCTCTGTGCCTCTTCTGTTGATGTAGCTGCCTCAAATAAGCTTCCCGTCATGATCCTGAGAGAGGAATACACACACACACACACACACACACACACACACACACACACACACGGGACTTCTCAGTGATTATCCTGGTGAGAACTACTTCCCAAACAATTTTTCCCCCCAATCTCTTGATCCAAACACACATTATAGGCCCAGGAGGCCTCCCTTGCCTGGAGATGGGCATTGCAAATACCTCCTTAGTTCCCAAGGACAGCA
Organism: Grammomys surdaster; assembly: GCF_004785775.1. Taxonomy (NCBI): domain Eukaryota; kingdom Metazoa; phylum Chordata; class Mammalia; order Rodentia; family Muridae; genus Grammomys; species Grammomys surdaster. Next base: position 275,775 of record NW_021619362.1, on the reverse strand, counting down.
GCTCTGCTCTTCAATGAGGCCATTCATCCCAGCCCCACACAATTACTGTCGCTTACACAAACAGTTATGAGGCATTCGGATGACAAATGTCAGGCAGCCATTCAAGTCACGTTTTTGAGAAATATTTTTATTACAGGAAGATGCTCATGATGTAGCATTTTAAAAGGTGGGGGAAGCAGGAAGCAAATCAAAAGCAGCAGCAACAATTAGGAGTGAAATGAAGCCTCCTTCCTCCCACCTTAAGACTTGCCCCAGCAAAACAGCATTCTGGGAGAAAACAAGACAGAGATCCAACAGATTCCAAGTGAACTGACCAGCAACATGCACTTGCGTAAAGATGCATAAAAAAATGGTCAGACATCAGGAGAGGAGTTTTGCTGATAATCATACATGAAAATTTTCTTTAAAAATTCCTCCCAATACTTTCTCCAAAAGCCAAACTCTCCCCAGTATTTGGCTGACCTATTCCTTCCTCTGATCTTTTTCAGGGACTTAGAATACTTTAACAGATGCCTCTCTTCCCTTGCTTACCATATCTCTTTACCTTTCCTCATCTCTGTCTCTACCTCTTCTTCTTCATGCATCTCCCAATGTGTGAGAAAATAAGCACTTGAACCCCAAAGCCTGTATCTGAAGCCTCCCTATAAAAATGGGTGAATTTCTTAGTCTCTTGGTATCTCTGTTCAAACCCCAGAAAATGGGAAAATTAGTGATGCCACCTCACAGTATGCTCTTAAAATCAATGATGAGCTTATAGGAACTACATAGAATATTGTAAATATTGGCCATCATTTTTATTGCCCTTCTGTGGGCTCACTGACCTTCTCTTGGCTTCTTCAGATTCCATTCTACCCACAGTAATAACATTTCTTGCAGCAAGAAAAAGGAGGGATTATTTGTAGATACCTGTAACTTGGCTCACATTTAAATCTGGTCATACTGCATAGGAAACTCTCTGAACAGAAATGCCATGATAGGTTAAACAATGACCCCCACAAAAGGTTGCATCCTAATCCTAGAACACTGTGAGCATGCTCCCTTAAAAGGCAGTAACAATGAGTTAAAGACCTCAGGATCATGGACGCAGTGTCATCTGAAGTCTTCCGAAGTAGGGAAAGAGAGATGTGGAAGAGAAATGATTCAAAGTTGGGGTGACGCCAGGTGGTAGGGAATCAGGAGACAAGAATCATGGGAAGACCATAGATGTTGGAAAAACTTAGCTGTGGATTCTCCCTGGGGCATACAGAAGGAACAAAGCCTGGCCAGTACCTTGACTGTTGATTTTTAGGTCCATTTTTAGATTTCTGGCCTTCACAATTGTAACATGGCAGGTTGATTTATGGTAATTTGTTAGAGCAACAGCAGTTAGTTAATGAAGCAAAAACAACAAAAAGAGATCATATTGGCTACAATGGATTCATGAGAAACTTTATTTTTCTTCTTTTGAAGGTTATCTTTGACTCCTAAAATAAAGATCAATAGCAAGTGCCTACTGTGAGCTGGCCCTGGTCTTGTGCTGCTGTAGAAGGCATGTAAGCATGTGGACTGGAGTCATTCCCCTGCATGACAATTGTCCATCATTGAGTGCTTAGTTTCTGGTTATTCCTTTACTTCTACCATCTTAGTTTAAAACTCCTACATTTCTGTTTCTTTGCATCTGTTTTTACTGAATTTACTAGGTCTCCAAAAAAAAAAAAAGCAGGAATGTTGTTAAAATACAGATACTCTTGACATCATTAGCCATCAAGAAAATGTCAAGGCTCAAAGACTTACCACTGTACATCATGTAATTATTTAAATGAAAGCATATGATACCAATTGTTGGGTTGTAGATCAACTTGAACTCACATATTCACATCCTCCTAGTTAGGATGTAGACTAGCAAAGCCATTTTGGGAAAATTGGTGACAGTTTACTTAAAAAGTTAAGCATATGCATAACATCTGGTGTGAGCATACCATATGGAGATGCCTCCTTCCTAATGAAATATGCCTTTACAAACACTCAGATGTGAATGTATATAGGCACTACATTCATAGTAGTTAAAATCTGGAAACTTTCAATATAGCCATCAACTGATAGATGCAGAAGTAGCTGGTTACAATGGAAGAATAGTCAGGAACCAAAAGAGTTGTGGCTGATGATGTAGCTCGGTGCTAATAGGGGCAAAAGTCCTTGGTCTACTAACTAGAACTGAAAACAAGTAAACTACTGTGACAGAAGCAGATAGATGGTTTCTTGATGATGACAGAGAGAAGTAACGAATACACATGGGAGCAAGGTATCTTGTTAGTCATGGTCATTTGATGGATGTTGTGCTGGTTGTGTTTTGTGAGCTTGACAGAAACCTAGACATATCTGAGAAGAGGGAGTCTTAATTGAGAAAATGCCTCTGTAAGACTGGCCTGTATGTAAGAATATGGAGCATTTCCTTGGTTAATGATTGATGTGGAAAGACTCAGCCCACTCCTGGGTAGGTGGTCCTGGAGTATATAAGAAGCTTCTTGAGCAAGCCATGGAGAACAAGCCAATAAGCATGGCCTCTGGTTGAGTTTTTATTTTCAGGTTCCCTTCCTGCTTGAATTCTTGTCCTGACTTCCCTCAGTAATAGGGAATGACCTGAAAATTGAAAGCTGAAGTAAACCCTTTCTTGCCCAAATTACTTTGGTCATAATATTTCATCACAGCAATGGAACCCTTAGTGAAGACAGATGATGATCAAAATCCATCAACATATGTTCCTTAAATGTATCTGTGGTTTTTTGTATATTAGGGGATAATGGATATGAAACTTTTTTTTTTTTGGCTCTGACATCTGGTCAGGCATGCATGTCTGCATGAACTAACTCTCACTTGTTAGAAGTTGATGGTTCACAGACAACATACTAAGAACTACAGCTCTAGCTCCAAATGCCCTGTCTTCACTTTCTACACTTGTAGAAAATAGATCATTGTTCTTATTTGCCAAGAAAAGAAAGTTCTTCCAAAAGAAACTCTCTTTGCTATGTGCACCCACATGAACTTCCTGAGATGTGAGCATATACTTGTGCAATGTCTTGAGCCCATGCATAGCAACCACTCAATTCTCCATCATGACATTGGCTTGAGCTTTACCTGGAAATACATATAAGCCTTCCTTAGGACTGTCATACCTTTGCTTTAAATCTTTAAGCAGATTCATAGCTTTTGCTTAACACACTCATTTTCAGGTGTGATTGCATGGAGGTCAATTTAAGAGGGTGATACAGACTAGGATGAACAATTTTTGACTTTTGAAATATTTGAAGTAATTTAGGACCCCCCAAACAAAAACTATAGACTGACCTGTACTCTTCCTACAAGATATTTTTCTGTGTCCTGGATAGCTTTGAGTTTCTCTACAGGATGCAGTGTGTTCATGTGTGAACTTATCCTTTGATGTTGGTCTAAATCCATTACAGATCTTCACTTGTTGAGTGGCTACTGTAAAGACCAAAACTCCACCCAGAAGTAGTTTCGGGGCAGTAACCATATTTCTCTGTGGTAGCAAATATTACTCTTTCTCTCAATCTAATAGAGGTCATGTCCAGTCAAAGCCTGCATCTCAATCAGTCCCAAATTAGGACAGTTTAATTAAGCTGTCTAAAGTTAAATAGTTAAAATGGTGGATGCCAAGCAAGTTCTTAATTTCTTGTGGATAGAACGAAACAAACAAGCAAACAAACAAATAATCATAATAAAAGAAAATGTTGAATATGGTTATAATAGCTATGCCTTTTATATATTTTTATGAATTGTCTATCCTTTATCTCAAGAACTCCTTAAGATATGGGCAAAATGTGAGGAAGGGAGCTACCAACTTCCAATCTTTCTGTCTGCATCTAAACAAACCCATACCATGAAGGACGGTTCTTCCTGACATAGCAATATGCGTAAGGTGTACATCTGTTGGTCTAGCCATTTTGTCCTGTGGTTATGAATTTCACAAATGCATGTGAATAGAGAATTCAAGAATTACAGTTTCACATATGTTACTCCGTTTTTACCTGGTCTATATGGCCAAAGAATGATCTACTACAGCTGTATGTTTAGTTCCAAGTGAGAAACTTTATTAATCATGTAGTAAAGAAAAGGAAAAGAAAGAATGGCAAGGACCAAGGAGCTAAGAACAGCAGAGAGATAGAAAGCTGTCATAAAATCAGCAATTTACAACATCCAGCAGAGATTACTGGAACAGCTAGTTTGGGGGAACAAATGAACGTAACACCATCAAATCAGGAGCTTATAATTAGCTAGCAGAAATCAACTGGGGCATTCCCATCAAGACAGGCAGCTAGCATTCTTGACCGAGAACTTTCTCTCCATGCATGTGCTGCTAGATTCTCTTCCCTACTAAAGAAACCTTTATATCATGGAATAAACAATAGTTGCCTCTGTTAAAAATGGTTTATGTTTTTAAATGCCATTGTTTTAAATACCATTAGCTGCTTGCTGTTTACTGTATTTCCCTTCCAGAGAGTGGAGGAACCTGCCTGCTCTAAGACAGGGACCAGCCTGTTCTAGGGCAGGGGCCAGCCTGCCTATGACAGGGTACTTTGGAAGACACTTGAAATAACAGAGACTGCATCTAACACACTTAACCAGCACAGGACAATTGATGAATATAATGCTTCTTACACTCATGTACTAAAGAAGTGTTTGATTACTTACCAAAGAATAGTATTAAACACAAACATTTGAATCTGGCAAAGGCTGAGACACAAAGATGACAAACTCCTGACTAGTTCAGAGGCAGAATGATGGAGCCAGCCTTTTTCTGTGTATCAAACACAACTTTATCTCCATCTTCAGGTCTGGAGAAAAACAAAATAACAGGAAAACCAGAGTCACCTGGCTAAATGGTTTTCTAACTGTCTCTCCCTCTGCAGAGCCCTGTGACTTTATGAAGCAAGCAACAACAAAACTCCTCTAAAGCTGAACCACCGTGAAATAACCCAGGGCTTGAACTTGTCGCACGATGTTGCTTTAAATTTTAATGCAAGCTCGGGAATAGATTTGTGTACAGCAAGGTAAAGCAAAGGCCATGAAATATTGATTCTGTACATTTTCTTATGCATTTTTATTCTCCAATTTAGTAAATTTTTCATCTTGCCTGCACTTAGAGGTTGCCTATGAAGTCGTTACTAACAATTGTATTAGCTGTTGTAAATAAATAATCCTCTCTGGAGCTGTTTGCCTGATGGGAGGTGGACAGGTCTGGTCTCCTCTCAGCACTAGCTTCCGACAGCCCAGGCTGAGGAGGATGAAAAGAAATGGCAGTGATTTTCCAAACAGCACAGCAGTAGACACTCTCCAAAGCAAGAAGCGTTTTCCATGAAGCAGTGGAGAGGAAGACCAGTGTTTCAGTAGAAACAAATTCAGCACTTTGACATTTGCCCATTTGGATCTTGGAGGAAACAAATAGATTAAAAACCCGCAAAACCCACCAATACATTGGGATAGATGGCTGTAACATGACGCTTCTCGGTAATGTCTTCCCATCACAGTCCTTTTATTAGAGAAAATAAAAGTGTCATTAACGCTTTTGCCACTGGCCCCAACTGAATCCATGTGTGTGCACAGGAACCATATTGTGTCAGTCACATGAAAGACATCACAGGCATTTCTCACAGCACTCACCCCTCTGCCCTCATTTTTTTCCAAAAGAAACACCTACTCCTGTTTGCTAACATCTGACTAGCAGTCAAAGCCAAGAGTAAGACAGACACAGGCTCTGACGGCAACAGTGGGTCCTAACCAATGCCTCTTGAAGAGGACACATGATTCTGCAGGTTGTGGAGGTCATTTCATTCTCTGTCAATATTTCTTTTCTTCATGCATTAGTTCTCTGTGGTTTCCATGAGGTCAGCTATGTCTTTAGATCCCTGGTGAGACTGACAAAGGCTTTCCAAAGATGTTTCAACTGTGTCTCAAGCTCTCTATGGACAGAGTATATAGATGAGGAGACACAATACCATCCTGCTGAATAATTAGCTTTGGGGGGTGTGGAGAAAGCATATCTTTTCCTTATTTTACCAGCATCTGGTCATCACATTAGGTGAGCAATAAGTTCTCTTACTTCAACTCTTTTCCATGTTTCATATTTTATTAAATGTACATGTGTTTGTTGTTGTAGGGAAATTTTAAGCCACCCTGAAAAGGAAGGTTAGCTTGGGTATTGGTCTCTGATACCTTTACTGGCCAAGAGAGAAAGAACACAGGAGGAAAATAAGACAATCAGTCATTTGTCACCTAAGGTTTTAGTTTGACAGATGTTTGAATAGTTGTTAGCTCTTAACAGTTCTTACCCACTCTTCCGCCTTTAAATACTGAAATTCATTTTTTTCTTACTACTTTTATTGATTGGGAATTCAACATCATGAACCTGATCACACTCACTTCCTAGTCCTTCCAGGTCCACCCCCCCACCTGTGTTACCTCCCTCAAAGAAGAATTAAAAAACAAACAAACAAAACAAGTCCAGTTTGGTTTGCTCATATACTTTCTGAAGCAAGGTCAAACTCCCAGTGCTCAGCCCCTTAAAAAAAAAAAAATAGACACCTAACTTACAGCAAAAAGTAAAACAAATTACCTAAAAAGAATCCAAGTTTGTGTGTGTGTGTGTGTTTATCCCGTGTATGAATGTGATGTATGTGTTTATGTGTGAAAAAGTACATGTGGTGTCTGTGTGTGTTTGCATGTGTATGAATGCTTGTGAAGTATGTGTGTTGTTGTGTTGTGTGTGTGTGTTATGTGTGAGAATTTGGCTGCTCACATAGCATGGTGTCCCATGAAAAGGTCAGAACACAATTTCTGACCTCAGTCCTCACTTCCTACGTTTTTTAGGCAGGTCTCTTGTTCTCCATTATGTATAGGAACAGGCTAATGAGCCTTTACACTTCAGGAAAACTTCCTTTCTTGGTATTCCATATTATTGCAAGAGAACTGAGATTACACATGGCTTTTCATGTGAGTTCTAAACTTAGATCTCCATACTTGTAGAACAACCATTTTTATCCACTGAACCATTTCTCCAGCAAGCCCTCCAAGGCTTTTGTGACATTTTTGCCCTCAGATGATTCTACAGACTGGGGGAATTAAGAGATGGTTGTGATAGTAAGGTCCTGTTCCCCAGTTAGTTCTTGATCGATCAATAAAGATGCCAGGGGCCAATTGCTAGGTGGAAGGAAAGAGGCAGGACTTCAAGGTCTCCACAGACAGGCTAAGAGACACAGGAAGAGGAAGGGAGATTTATACCATGTTTCTTAGGGAGAAAAGTGACCAGCCATGTGAGATCTCAGGTGGAGAGGCCATAGGCTGCTTCCCCAGGTGGGAGATTAGAAACGCAACTAAGTTGGGGGGAACAGTTTTAGGTTGCTGAACAAGGAGAAGGTAATTGAGCAACTAAAATTGAGGGCAGATTTAGGGTGCTGAGCCAAGAATATTGGGAAGGACACACTAGCCACAGGAGATTAGAAGTGTCCAACAATTGAGCCAATGCAGGTTGGTATATAAGCTACTGTGTGTGTGTGTGCGCGCATTTCGTCTGCAGATTGGAGGGAACCTGGGCAGGGCTGATATCGTTTCTACCCGGAGCTTAAAACAGGGTAGCAAAAACTACACACTAGAGAAGAATATTCTAAAAATATTAGATATTATTGACTTAACCCTGGTGCATGCCACAGGCTCTCACCTGTAAGCAAATGGTGTAAACCAAACTCCAGCAGAGTGTGTATAATGAAGCCAGCTGTCAGACTCTTGGGTCAGACGTATATGTGAAAACAGACATTCATCTCATCATTAAAACCCCCTCCTTTTAAGGAAAATTCCTATATAAAAACTTGTCAAGAGAAGGACTGAAAACCAAGGTTTGGTCCATTATAATTAGGAAAGGTTGAAGAATTTCTGGTAGGCATAGTACAGGATTCTCAGGTTGAGGACAATACCAATAGTTCCTTCTAGTCTCTTTTCTTGATTTACTGTGTGGAGTGACCATCTGTAGATGGTCATTTTTTATCTGGAGGGGTCAGAACTGAATGGGAAGAGCTGTAGCAGAGAGTAACCTGATGTGTTTCTCTTAATGTCTTAGTTAGAGTTTCCATTGCTGTGAAGAGACACCATGACCAAGGTAACTCTTATAAGGGATAACATTTAATTGGGGCTGCCTTATAGGTTCAGAGGTTCAGCTCATTATCATCCTGGTGAGAAGCATGCCAATGTCCAGGCAGACACATTGCTGGAGAAAGAGGCAAAGGTTCTACATCTTAATCTGAAAGAGGTCAGGAGAGAACTGTCTTCCAGGCAGCGAGGGTCTCAAAGCCCACCCACAAAGTGACACACTTTCTCCAAAAAGGCCACACCTACTCTAACTAGGCCACGCCTCCTAAATAGTGCCACTCTCTGGGCCAAGCATATATTCAAACCACCACATTTAACTTGACCTTTAAGGGTTAGCATAATTTATTACAGCAGCAGTTTTCAATTCAGGATTAGAAAATTGCCCTGTTGAAGAGAGAGGTCATAATAATGAGGGTTTGTGGGTTCAGACGAGAGTGTGGCTGACACATTGTAGGAGAACAAGAAGTCTTTCTTCATTACTTGGATCAGCGTGTGTTATGTAGGGATGAATTCTCAGTTGGCCCCATGTGCTGTGGCTTGCATTGCCAATATCAGAAGCTTCTCCAAACAGTGGTATTAGAGAGAGAGAGAATTCAAGGAGGTACTACATCAAAGAAAGCCCTCCTGGGACTGTGGAGTTATTTCCTCCATCTGTCAAGCAGTAGCGGCAGGAAAGAGTCTGAGTATAACCAAGTTTATTCTGGAGTAGAGACTGTGCCAAGTAGATGTGAATTAAAACACGGAGTAGAGAACAACAGCTTCTGCAGGCATGGAAAGAATTGCCACAGAGATAAATATTCCTGCGAAATCTACTCAGTGCCCAGGCTTCCTCCCAACTCCCCTCTGGCTGCTCAGTGACAATGAAAGTGTTGTAAATCTACACCAAAAAAGCTCTCCAGTTGGAGATCTGAGAAGCCAAGAACCACCAAGGGGAACCAGAAGGGGAAGCAGAGACAATTTACTCAAAATGTTTATGGAAAAACACCAGCCCTGCTTACATGGCTCATCACTTAAAGATGAAAAATAAAAACAACACCAAATTCAGCTTTATGAAAAATTCGAAATTATGAAATATAGGGAAAATGCATGCAACATGTGAAGGGAAGAACAGCAGCAACAAGGAAAACACTGCTGTGTCTCCAATATTATTCATGAAATCGGGAGCTCTAGTGAGAACTAGATAGTACGATTGTAACAAGAAGAGAGGTAAGTAGGCATTTTCAAAAGCAAGTAAGCTAAATAAATACATTGACCGAGTATGACATTTTCAAAGAATAACATTATTTTTTGAAAAATAAGTTACTTTAAAAGATTCATTTATCTTTCTATTTGTTTTGACTGCATGAGTATTTGTGTGTTACACCTGGACAGTGCCCAGAGAGCCCAGAAGAAAGCATCTGGTCCCCTGAACTGGAGTTAGAGGTTGGGCATGTGAGTGTTGAGAATTGAGCACAGGTCCCCCAGTGAAAGCTTTGTATATTCTTCACTGCTGTCTCATCTCCCCAAGCTCCCCAAATTGAATGGAAATAGTTTTAAAGTGAGTGAAATTACATAAGAGAAAGCAAGGCAGAGACTGAATTCAGCATCAATTTTAGAAGTCTTGAGAGGAAGAGGCAGTTCTGCAAGAGATGGATGATGATGCTGTTCCCAGTCACTCACAGATACCTAGAGAAGAGAGGAACAATCAGAAGCAGATAGTGGCCTGGAAAGGATGCTAGGGGTGAAAGACAGGAGAGGAGAGAGAACAAATTTAAAGAAAGCAGAGGGAGAGAATCATCAGACATTTCAGGATTAGTTCTGATTGCTCTGGGGGAGGCAAGTTCTAGAGATCTAGAACATTTAACAAAACAAAGCAGCATCCACAAGTCCTTTAGTAAGTTTTTTAATCTTATGGAACTTGTGGGGAGGGCATGGAAAACTTGAAAGGAAGAGGGAGCTTCTCAAAGGAACAAAATAGTCTTCTGGCTGTACACTCCTCTCCTATCGTGAAGATGCTGGCAAACTCAAGCCAACTTAACTTTTAAGGAACTTTCAGTAACAAGCTGTGATCAAAAATTTCTCAACTGTTTTCATATAAAAATTAAGGGGAGATGGAGAGATGAAAAGATGAGAAGAGCAGGAAAGGGGGAGAGGGGAAGAGGGGGAAAAGGGGAGAGAGGGAGGTGGGGAGGGGGGAGAAATTTTCAGGTATTCAAAGACTCAATAAGGAATTGCTTCATACAAGTAAATTTGCTTCCTGTCAGAGCTGGGTTTTGGTGAGTGGTGTGAGGGAAGGACTCATGGGTCAAGGTTCCCTGTCCCCTTCTAGATGGCTGCACTACCGCTGACTAGACCTAGTTTATTGAATTTTCTATTTGTTCTTCCAAGCAATTTTAATGCTATTGTGGCTGCCAAGGTCCATTGTGTGTGGATCTGATATTATGATGTCCATACAATTTGCTTCTTTAGTCAATTTGTTTATTTCTATATTAATACATTAAAAATCAGCACAGCATTGAGAAAAATATGGATATCTGGTAGAGAGAGTCATCTCCCATTTTGTTGCCAACCTGTCATGGTTATATAAGAATTGACCTGGGAAGTTTCAATTTGAAATTGATTTGTAGGTTGAGATGGCATTTCACAATAAAATCAAATTGGAGATTTGTTTGTGACACCAAATCTCAGGAAATTTCTCTGTACTTGTTTGGTTATTACTTATGTTTTACAGTAAAAATAATTTCATTCATAAAACTTTTCTATATTTGTGTCATGTTCAGAATAGCTAATTGATTTTTTATTGTAATTATGAATGCTATATTTATAACTTAATTTCTGCTTTTCTGACATATGACTTTTCTGGTATATATTTGGATTATTTGTTGTGGTGGTCTCCAACAAATTTGATGAATTCTCTTAATGCCATTAGTATTTAGCCTACAGATTTTCATGAAAAATTTTATGTGTACTACTATATTGTCCACCAATAATGACATATTTGTCTTTTGCTTTCCAGTTTCATACCTCTTTTGCTGTTTTTGTGCCATGTTACATTAATCATGGCTCCCAGTCAAATTTTGAAGAATAGGGGTGATTTCTAAAATTACACTGTGGTTTCTGATAATGTCTTTTCTTCAAGGTCTGAATAATACCTCATTTTCCTCCTAAGTGTATTGCAGAAGGAAAGAGAGTGGTAAGGAGAGAGAGAGACAGAAACAGAGCAAGGTGGGGGGAGAAGGGGAGGAGGAGGGGCTGTTTTCTTGGTCTTAGATCTTAGCCATTCTGGTTGGGGTAAAATGAAATTTCCAAGTAGTTTTAATTTGCATTTCCCTAATTGCTAAGAATGTTGAACACTTTTGGAGATATTTCATAGACATTGTTTTTTGTGTGTAATTTTAATTTGGGCAACATTCTGCTCAGAGCCGTGGACCATTGCTTTAATTGGGTTCTTTGTTTTCTTGACTCTTAGTTCTTTCTTGATAGGTATGCTAATCCCAAGTGGTCAGCTCTAAACACAAACACATATGAGCAACAATAAATTGACTCAGAAGGCTGTATTTCTTTCTGCGTGTGTTTGTATGTATGTGTTTAGGAGGGAGTGGGGTTGAGGCAGGGGTTAGAAGGGGTGGGAAAGGAATGGGAATGGGAGAAATGCAATACTCACATAGGAAACTCTAAACAGCAGCAGCAACAGCAACAACAACCACAGCAACCAAAACACCATCAATATAAAATAAAAGACCAGGGAGAGGGAGGAGATATAGAGGGCTTAAATTAGCATCCAGGAACCCACTAGTTTTTTTATTTAAAAAATCACAGGTTTTGAGAATTTTATTTCTATTCCCCCAATAACTTCTCTCCCTTCCCCACTCCCTCTCAAATTCAAGATCTTTTCTTCTTTAATTATTCTTGTTACACACACCCTGTCCCCCCCACACACACACATACTACTGAGTTCATTTCGTATTGCTTGAACCTACATGTGTTTAGGGCTGACTACTTGGGATCGGATAAATGATTATTTTTTTAACCTCTGATCCATCCTTCTCGAAGCAAGCAGACTGCTCTTACAATGTAAGTCTCAGAGTGTTGCTTCTCTTCCTGATGTCCACCGATGCCAAAATAAATAGCTAACGAGAGGATGCCTATGAAAGCCTGCTCTCGCCCACCTGTGCAAGCTTATCTCAAGCCACAGCTTCCTTCACTGTCTGAACTTCAGCCATGGACTTCCTCCCCACCCTGACTGTGCCAAGCTTTCTCACCTTGCTGCCGTGTCCTTAGTCACTCTGTCTGGAGCCCACGGCCGTCTACTACTCCTGTCTACCCTTCGAGTTTCCACACGTGATGCTTCTTCCTTCCACTTGCCTTTCCCAGGCTCCTACCAGAATGTAAATTATCCAGTAATGTTCCATATATTTTTTTTTTGGAACATGCTCTTTAAAAAAAATCAAGACACAATTCCCACACTGTTAAGTTGTCTTTTTAAAGTGAATAATTCAATGGCACAGAACACCTCCGCAGTATTGTGTGATACCCTGTCTTCATCTTTTTCTAAAACATTTCATCTCCCCAAGAGAAATGTTGTCCCCATTAAGTAAACATTCTCCATTTCTCACTCCTGAGAGTCAGCCCAAGTAGGTTTCTGTAGACATACCTAGTCTGCATATTTTATATAAACAGAATAACATACTATGTCACATTTGAGATCTGTCTTCTTTCACTTAGCATGTTTGGGGGATTCATCTTTGTAGTGTACCTAAATCCTTCTTTTATTTTTTAGACTGAATACTATTCTCTTGCTTGTATATGCTATACTTCATTGTGTATGCTATAATTCATTTAACCAGATAAATATTCATGTATAAAGATAAGTGTGCTGTTGTTCTTTAAATTATTATGAATAATTCTGTTATAAATATTTATGTATAATATATGATGAAGTCCCTATTTTAATTCTGAGGCCTCTGTGTTCTTTTAATTTGTTGCATATGGGGTTAGAGTGACAGCTCAGTGTTAAGAACACTTGCTGCTCTTACAGAAGACCTGAGTTTCCAGCACCCACCTGGTAGTTCACAACTATCTTTAATTCCAGATCCAGGGGAATCTAACACCCTCTTCTGGTTTCTGCAAGCACTAGGCACTCATGTGTGGCACAAGCATATGTATGTGTATATATATATACATATATATAATATAATATATATATTATATTATATATACATATATATAATATTATATATGTATATATATGTATATATACATATATATATACACACACACACATAAAACATTCATACATATAAAAAAAGTCAATAAATTGATGCCCACATCTGGGATTCTAATGCCTCTACACTTATTTAGCTAATGTCTGATTTTCCACACCATGTGCTGAATTCCCTAGCAAGGAACATTTCTATTTGTATAGCATCTATCCATGGCTAACCACTGAAAGCATTTGATAAATATTTGAAGGAATTAGTGAGTGTGAAAGCATGCTGTCCAAGCTGATAGTACTCAGGAGAATATTTCGGAGGTGTCTGGAAAGAGACAAGATCAGAGTCAAGAGTCTATAGAACTCAAAAGTATCCTCTTGCTGTTATTGAAAAATGACCCCTGTTCAAGTGGCATGTCTGGCACATTCCGAGCTGACAACTCCAGATGCTCCACTTTGGCGGCTTTACTCATACTTTACCTGCTTCCCTGAAGCCTCGGCCTGGAACCATCTGCACCTAAGAGAACTAAGAGTTCAAGCTTGGGGGTTCCAAAGTGTTTGTCGCTTGCTGGCTCGCAGGGTGGCACACACTCTGCCTTTCCAGGCTCTTGTTTGTCCATCTTCTCTGTGGGACAGAATTAGACAAATGTGAACGACACTCGAGGCTCCAGTGGCTGAGGTTGAGCTTGGTTTCCAGTATTCTATTGATGGCTGCTCTTTCTGCACACTTGCATTGTTCATTCATGATGCCAGCTGTGCCCTGTAGTCAAGTAGGGCAGGCATGCTGTGTGCTGTGATTGGCATAGCAGCTGGCACATCTGCACCCTCAATTCCCGGCCGTGGAAAATGCTCCTGGATCCATCTACTCTCTCCTCCTCTTACTCTAGTTTTGCTCTGTCTCAGCTTTCTCTCTGTTTGCTTTTTGCTCTGCTCTGTCTCTTTTTGCTCTCCTTTCTGTCCCTCTCTTTCTCCATCTTTCCTTTGGAGTCTCTTCTCAGATTAGGGGGGAATAAATCCTGAATTGTATGAGGGATTGTGTACACAGGAGCGCACGCACCACCCCCCCACACACACACCATGTACGAGTACAAACATACTCCTATTGCTCTCTTTTAGGCTAGTATTATCTCCTTCAATAAATGTCTTCCTGTCTCCAAATGGCTTGTCCTATCTCCTCTGCCATCAGAGGAGACCGGAACTGGCTGCCTTGAATGCAAGGAAGTCTTTATAATTAACAGGATCTCTCTGCTGTTTACACAAACACTTTAAACTACACAGGGAGCCAAGTAGACCGTTTTGCACATCTGATGAAAATGTAATTAAATGTAGGGGGAGGTGAGTGGCAAGGGGGAGGGCAGGCCGAGGTTAAGCCATAAGGCAGATTGATGCTGGAAGGCATCAGATTAACCCGGGGGGAAGAAAGTTTGTGTTTGAGCAGACTCCATTTTTATGCACTGATGTCTAGGTACAGGCACTGAGCTGAGCTCTGGCGAACCGCTTCTGAAGCCCACACTATACTTCGTGGATATAGTTTACAAGGGGACCTCCCAGCCACAGTACTAAGTGGGAGTCTGAGGACAGTAAAGAAGCAGGCAGTGGCTTGTGGGTGCTCTGAAAAGTGACTGTGAAGGACGGAAAGTCCTGGGGCCCAGAGAGCCTGGAGAAGGGAGGGGCATGAACCAAATCACAGGAAGTCAGAGGGGCTTGTGGGAGGGAGATTCAGAGGACACCCTGATTTTAACAGGTAGCAGCAGGAGCTGGTAAAATGGTAAAAAGGAGGGGAAAGTTTGGTTGCTGTGATATGGGAAGCACTGGTCATGTAGTGACTATTAATTAGTCTATGGGGGAATGAGACAATGCCATGAGGCTCTGTGACAGTATCAGTGAGTCCATGGGAATCTTCTAGAGTCGAATAAACTACACCTTAGATGGCAACCATACATAGCAATTGGGCAGTTGAGCCTTTCCAATGTGATTGCTGTGGCTGTAGTGGAATTTTTATGATAAACTTGAACTGATTGAAATAGAGTTTAAATTCCCATCTGTAGAGAGGCTGTGGGCGTTAGACAGGATGGCTCTTGTGAGTCAATTCAGCATCTGCAGGAAGATGCCATAGCTATAATGTAATAAACTGTCAGCCATGTGGCTAAAGAGTTGTGTGGTTGGAGGATCTCCTGTTATGGAAAGGATGAAGGAAACATTAATGTAACGGGGGAGGGGAGCAAGTGAGGATGTACGCTCAGGAGGGACTGGGGGTATTTGATGGATGGATTCCATGCCTTTGTTGAGGGTGTCATGACGGAGGTCAAGTTTGGGCTTGCTGGATTTCCTGGGAGGTGCTGGACCACTGAAGTAGAGTACGTAGTGACATATACAGCTGTGAACACATCAGCCTGGCACTCAGGCTGGGGCTGCAATAGTGTGGCTCTTTGACCTTAATGAGTGCTATGAATCTGGGATGCCTGAAGACAGATTTTCATATGCATTTCTCTCTTCAGGTCTGCAATCCTGTATTACCTCCTGACTAAGCACAGAAAGCCAAAGAAAAACCCCAAATCAAGTATTCCCTAAACCTGATGATGCCACAAGTTTCCACCCCAGGCTTTTTTTTTTTTTTTTTTAACGACATCTTTATCCTCTGGTGAGCAATGTATTCACTTGATAATAAAGTTAATCAAAATCCACACAGGTTTATATCAGTATCTGTTTGGTGAGACTTGATATAGTTTAACTTAAAATATTCATGAAAGGAGGGGTAGGTGAGCTAAGAGACCTGTAAGGAAGACGCAGAGGCATCTTGCTCTTCTGGACAGCAAGACTGAGTTCAAAGTGATGGTAGTTAAAACACTGTAAATTTGGTAACTTAGAGGAAGGAGTTGGGCAGAGCAGAAATAGCCTTTAAAAACCCATGGAGATGGAACAGACAAGAGGTAGTGAAAGGCAGCATGAGCAAGGAGAAATGGCTATTCCTTTAGAGAAAAGAACAAACAAATCCAGATGGAAACAACACCACAATGGTAGAAATCTTACGAGAAAATGCTAGAAATTTACTAGAAAATGCAAGAAAATTACTAGAAAAAACTGCTTGGTTTTTTGATAGCAGACAAAAAAAACACAAGTGGAGAAGATGAAGCTGATAAAAGTGGGTCAGTAACACGAGAAAGCCCTTCGTCTGTCAACTCACACCACACCAATAACTGAAGAAAAGAACATAGAAAGTGAATCAACAACAGATAAATGTCACACAAGAAAAGGGGGACAGGGAGCACACATACAATGGAAGCTTGGGCGTAGGAAATTAAGTCACCAGCACATGCATGAGAGGAAGGCTTCAACACATTAATAAGTGAGTTATAGATATGCAAGTTAAAATGCTGTCTCCTGCCAGTTATTTTCTGAGTATGTGGAGAAAAGTTACTGTCACACATTGCTAGAGTGACTAGAATGGTGTCATTTTGTGTGTGGGGGGGGATAATTAAGCACTTAGAAAGGAGACTGAGGACTTGCACACTTTGTGATATAGCATGTCAATGGCCAAGGGGTTGTTCCTAATAACACTTCTTCTATGTGCATAAATACTCAGTGGAAGACTGTTATGGATGAGGAAAAGTGCATATACCTTCCTTGATAATAAATGGGAGACAGATAAACTGTCAGATATGTAGGGAGCCCTGAGTGGATGAAGTTCTATTCAACATGCTGTTAACAAGGCAAATCCATATCAAGAGTGTCAATGCCTTATCCCCATGAGTGTGGCAAGGCATTCTCCAGGCAGGATTCAGAGGAGGTGGCAAAGGCCCCTTCCTCCTCAAGTACAAGTGCAAATGTTGATGCTGTGTGCAGAAAATGCCCCATCCTAGCTTTCTTCGTAGGGTCTGAAGACTGGTTCCCTACTAAAACTTTGTCTAGCAAGATTAGATAAACCTGCCTCAGCTGTATGCAGTTAACTTGGCCTCTGTGTTCACCTACATATAATACTCTGCTTTCCTCCGCCAGAAAGCCCCATCCACTCATGCCTTTGTCTTTTTTACCTCTCTACCCCAGTCAGGTCTATCACTGGAGCCTTGAACAGTTGTGTAGCCATGGAGGACAATTCTATGCAGAAGAATAACTTAGTGAGCAAAATTGTCATCTGGTGACATAGGGGATACATTAAGAGTAATAGCTTAAGAGTCTACTAAAACTACCTTTTAACAGTGCTTTAGGGAACCCTGTTAGATCATTGTCATTCAACCTATGCCAGCAGTAAAATCTGCAGATTTTCCAAGTTATATTCTTTTAAATATTTATTTATTTTTATTTTATGTGTATCAGTGTCTGCCTGCATAAATGTATGTGCACTCTGTGTTTGCAGTGCCCACAGAGGCTGGAGGAGGGTGTAGGATCTCCTGGAACTGGAGATATACAGATAGATATGAGCCACCACATGGGTGCTGGTAACTGGGTATGAGTCCGCTGCAAGTACAGCCAGTACTCTTAAGCGCTCACCCACCTCCCTAGCTCCAGGTTATGGTTTTTAATAATGTTATTTTTTAACAGCACAAATAGCAAGTGACACTTATTGAGAAATTACCAGTGGCTAGTGTGCTAAGCTTATTTTGTGTGCTACTCAATTTTTCTCTTGTAAACACTCATAAGTTATTAAATATATGTTATTGTCATTTGTGGTTTATAGATATGGAAGATGAATGAAGAAGTCATTAAATGATATGTCCAAGAGGGATGTTCTGGATAGTTTTATGTCAATTTGAAACAAGCTAGAGTCATCAGAGAGGACGGAGCCTCAATTGAGAAAATGTCTCCGTAAGATGAGGCTGTAGGCAAGCCTGTGGGGCATTTTCTTAATTAGTGACTCATGGGGAAACCCTGCCTGAAACAAGGGGCGAATACTGTACAAGGGATTTTATGACTTCTTACATGTGGTTCATTGGGTAATAAGCTCAGCAGAGCAGTTTTCTGATTGTAAGATTTATTTTTTATTATTTTTATTTATGTGTATGTCTGTGGGGATTGAGATGTGTGTGTGTGAGTGCAGGTTCTCTCGGAGGCTCTAAGAGGATGTCGGATCTCCTGGATCTTTAGGTACAGGCAGGTGTGGACTTCCCAATATGGTTGCTAGGAATAAAACGTGGGTCCTCTGGAAGAGCTCTAAGCATTTGTAACTGCAGATCGATCTCTCCTGCAACATTAATTTATTTTGATTAACATGCATTGGTTACACACATTAATGGTATTTAGTATGATATCTTAATACATGCATACTGTACACACCAAGCAATCTCATTCATCTACTTTCCAGACTCTCTTTCTTTCCCATAATAATCCCCATTCTACATTCAGATCAACTTTCTTTGCTTACACATCAAAGATAGTGCGTGTGTGTGTGTGTGTGTGTGTGTGTGTGTGTGTGTGTGTGTGTGTATTTGCTAATGCACGTTTTATGTATGTATGTGTGTTTGTATATTGAGGGTATATGCATGTATATGCATGTATAGTGTATCATTTTATTTCATTTAATAGACTATCTTGTTCCATATATTACACAAATATTTTTCTAACAAGATTTTTCTTATTATTGATGTGGGCTGTGTAGATATCACAAATACATAATAACAGGGAAAGAAAGCCTAGCCCCAACATAGAAATCACATTGAACAATTTTAAGCATTTGCTTTGATTTTAATACTGTATCCAAGCAGAGGTAGGGGAGGGGATTTAATCATTGATCTCTGCTGATCTGTTATGCAGGATTTGAGGGTAACGATACGGGAGCTGCCCATACCGCTGGTCCTGGTAGAATGTTAGGGGAGAGGGAGACACTATGGAGAGAGAAATACCTGGCATGGATGAGGTGACTACAGTCTTCCAAAGGGACTAGAAGAGGAACTGTTAAATCAAAAGGGCTCTCAGCCCTTTCTACCTCTTCTTTCTGGGATGAGAGTGGAGATAGCAGTTCTTTCCTTATCTTCTCCATTGTTATCTACCATAGACATACCTAACCTTGGAAGCATATTCACCAATCAGGACAAAGGTCACAGTATGACCAATACAGACAGCTGTTAGAAGATGAGGTCACTGCACAATAAAAACACAGGAACACATGTGTGATACTTCTTTTGTATCCACACCACCAAATCTTTTAGTTCATTTTCTTCTTTGGGAAATCCTTCTTAGCATCTCTGTAGGCAAATGAAATCCTGGAAAGGGATGTTTCTACCCACAGAGTCTGTTCAGGGATGTGCCATAAATTCCACCTTCAGCTCCCAAATAGAGTTCCAAAAATAGTCAACCATTGGCAGCTCCTGGAAGAGGAGATGTGGCTCCCTGCAGTGGCTGCACAGAGCAGACAACTTCATTTGGACAGATTTGCACCGTATCTGTTAACAACATGGTCTTCTCACTTTGGAGAACTCCCCCAGGATTTCCCAGGACTTAGGGAGATATTTGTAAAACTGACTTCTCAGGATAAATTTCATGTCATCCATTCAGGACTTGGCATCAAACTGAAAGACGGTGCGAAGGAAATTAATTAAAATTGGCCAGAGCGATCCAACAGAAACAGACGTTTCAAGTGGAATCAACTCAATATGAACTTCACCAGGGCCAGGAAATTTTATCTCCTTTTTTCATAGACAAATTCTCTAATCTAGGAAAATTCATGGTCTATAGAATATGGTTAATAAATGTGAAATGAGAAGGTTGGCTTTGGTCAATTCTACACTTGATGACCAGCTACTCTGAGCTGAGCTGAGACCTAGATAGACAAAGTCTTCCCAAGCTGGTGGACATTCAAAAGCCAATGATCATATACAGTGCATTGATTCTGCCTGAAACAAACTGGAAGGTGAGGACTGATACTGGATGTTGTCCTCTGACCTTCACTAATATGCTATGTGCACCTCCCACACAAAGCAAGTTACCATTCACATGCAAGCAGATGTAATGGAATAGCACATGAATGTCAATAAATGGGGGTCATGACCAAAAGAGGACAGTTTAGGATCTGTTCTCTACAAGCATAATGTTTCTCTTGTGTTTCCACTGAATTCCCCATTCTGAGAATAGTCCCTTGCCTATGGACGGTCCTCAGTAAATAAATGTGACAAACAAAAGAATAAGAAAAAGCACTGTATGGTGCCATATGCCCATATGCCCGTAACCTCAGCATTAAGGGGGCTGTGGCAGAAAGACTAAGTGTTCAAAACCAGCCTGGGCTACATGATGAGTTCTAGGCTAGACTGAACTACAGAATAGTACCTTGGTTCCAACAAAACAAAGTATCGGAATGTGAACAGTGTGGCTTTAATCAGTCAGATAGTCCTGAATCAAGGCAGTAGACTGTCTTGCATCATCATGGAATGCTCAGGGCCAAGGATAAGTGTTCTGTTAGTGTATCTTTTTGTGTTTGGAAGCAGGACAGAGTGAAAGAGCATCACACCCCAAAGGCAGCCAGAAATAGATATGAGGATGTATGCAGGATGTTGTCTTGTTCTTAGCAACACTGAATGCTACTGAACAGACATGAACTCAACAGCGCCATAGTTTCCAACATTACCCTGGGAATGTTACGGTTTTCCCGTATGTTCATCAAAATAAATATCACTTCAAAATGGTGCTCACAGGTGTCTCAGTGAGCATTTAAAGTCTTCTTGCTTGAGGAAGAGTTAGGAGCTAGTGATTCCCTGCAGGCAACATTGTGATGTGTGTTAGTCTGACGTACATAGGGTAAACATATTCATTCATAAAATACAGAAATTTAAAATATGATAGAGAGAACAACATAGGAGGAAAAACAATAAAAGAAATACAACCGAATTGGGTTTCCAGACATTCAACCTCTCTTATAAAGAAGAAATGAGCCCCAGGGCTGGTCCTTGGGCTGTTCAGGGAGAAGTCTGAGTCCTGAGCTCCTGTCCCTGCAGGTGTCTAGATGCCAACTCTACGATAAACTTCATTTGAGGGCAGAGTAGTTTGTTGTCTGAGCTTGTTAGAGGCTATATAGACAGGTGGCCATTAAGCGTTTGGAAAATTAACTTTGTCATGAGATTGATGTAGGACCATTGGTGACAAGGGCTCTGCTTTTCTTCACAACAGCTGTAACCAGATAGGAGAGTGACTTTGCAGATGAGTGGATTTAGGATGGAGCCAGACCCATGCTACCTCAGCAGTAAACGTGGTCTGAACACCAGTATCAGTGTAAATGAGTCCAAACAATGGCGGGCAGGCCTGACCAGTTCCCATATAACATGTGTGTTCCAAAGGACCTTGAGAGAGGCTTTTCATGGGTGGTGGGGGCGGCATCGATGCTTGGAGGAAAGAAGCCGATTGAAATCAATGAGAATTGATTTAGAGTGTGGGGGTGACTGTGTTAAAATCTCCTACCTCTTGATAGAGTTTCATGAATATTAACAAGGCTGAGATCAATAACGAGCTGATTTTCAGATGCAGACCTGACTTCTCCATCTGCAGATTGAAGGGATTTCCTTCTGTACTGTTCCCACTCCTGCTCTGTGAACTTAAAATGGGAAAGCCCCAAAGCAAGACGCATGGGTCAGGTCCCCTTATACAATATCACAGGCATATTTACTTATTGTGATTATATATGGACTGGTCCGTGTTTGAGGCATGTATGCAGACATGTGTGTGTGTGTGTGTGTGTGCATCCCTTCATTTATTGATGTATGACTCGCATCCACTAGTTTTCTCCATGACCACCCTGGGCCCTCTCTACATCCTGTCTCAGCATTTGCTATGGCCTCATAATTGACTCCGTGGCTTTCAGTCTTGTACCTCCAAAGCACTGTGGTAATTATTAATCCAGAAATCTGGTTCAAACAAGTATATCCTCTGCTGAAGAACCTGGTACCAATGTGTCTAGAAAGTATCTTCAGTGGTACAGAGCTTGTAGCCATGCACAGTCCTCCACACTACAAAAATAAAAATCTGTGACATATTTCTTTTTTGTTTTAGGATAATGCCCTAACTCTTTAGACCAATGCTGAAGACCTGTTAAATTCTAGGTTTTGCGTGTAACTGATCAGCATACACAAGTCCTCAAATGTTACACACTTCTGCTGTAGTTTTTAGCATGGGAATGAGTTAATCCCAAGAAAGCTTGTAGGAGGAAGGACTTCTAGGCTGATGTTGCATTAAATTGTAATGGTCTGGTGTAGAAAAAAGGTTGCAAATGTTAGAAGAATATTTTCTCTGTCTCTCTTAGTCTCTCTCTCTCTCTCTCTCTCTCTCTCTCTCTCTCTCTCTCTCTCTCTCTCTCTCCATGTGTGTGTGAGGGTGTGTATGAGTCTTTGTGTTGTAGATGGAACAGTAATCTTGAACTATAGAACACTCTTGCTATTTGAGTTCAGATTGAATGATTGACACAAATAGAACAAGTCACCATAGAATATTCTAGGCATTTCATAGGAAGTATTAATCATTGTGATCATTTAGAGGCCTATCTCAGCTCATTGAAAGTAAAAGTGAGAATTCTAAGTCATTTTCTTCCATAGTGTAGACAATCTCACACTTCAAGTTCAAAGCCTGTATGACCTTGACTTCTGCTGGCCAGCTTGAGAGTCTGGGGTCAGTGTCCCTCCCCCAGAGCTCCAAAGCATTTCTTCTTGGTGCCTTTGAGTGAGGTCAAACACTTCTCGGAAGACTACTTGTCGGGAATTCCTCCTGCCCTGGGTGTGGACTGGGTCATGCTCATTTAGCTAACTTCCATTATCGACTGACCCTTCTGATTTCTCCCTGAGATTTATTAGAACTTCAGAGATAGAGCTGTGGCTCTGGCCTGGATCCTCTAAAATGCACATTTATAGCCCTTCATGAGATTTCCTTCCAGCTTTGTCTTCTGTCTCTCTCATAGAAGGAGAACAAGACAGGCTATGTGCTATCAACCTCTTCTTACAGATGTTGAAACAAACCAGTGACCAGATGCTATAAATGATACCCCAGCCTCAGGGTAAATGGAGTTGGTCTTGGTAAGTTACTCTTCTGCCCAATTAGCTTCCAGCTTCCTGCCTTCATGTCAGCTCCAGGGTTCTCAAATTGAAGGTTGTATGACAGAGAATTTGAATTTCAATTTAAAATTCTATTCCCTTAACTCAGACTGACGCTTATTATCATCCTGCAACCATCCAGTGGGCCAGACCATACATTCAAAGTGCTATTTCAATCCCCCCTTTCTTCAAACCCTACACCCTTACACTCACTTCTTACCACCAACCAGACACCATGGCTTTTAAATCACAAGTGGAACTGGCAGAATTAGATACACTCTCTGCCTTGTCCAGTTTGAGAACATATCAACAGAGTCCTGACAATGTGCTGCTGCCTTCCTGGTTCTGACCCTTTCTATCTTAGTCAGATCTCTGAAGACTTTCATCCCTTTCTTCTTGTAATTCAGTCTACAACTGTACCAAGGAACCTCCATATTGAATCTTTAAAATGGTAAAATAGAACACACAGACAGCAAGTGTCCTACTTTCTGAATCTCCTATCCCATCTCCATTGCTGTCTTCACTGACAATTTTCCTGAGCACATGCATACACAGGACAGCTCCATTCTCCCCACTTCCCACCTTTCAGTCTACACTAATCTGGCTTTTGTTTTCATCTCTCATCAAAAAAAAAAAAAAAGATATGGTGACCTACCCAGATTCTAAATCCCGTAGACATTTGTCTGTCATTGCCTCCCCTGACCTCTTTGTGGATGTCAACTCCATTGAATAGTACCTCTCTCTGGGAAAGCTTGTTCTTTGACTTCTGCAATGCATGCCCCTTGGTTTTCCTGATGCTTATAGAGATTATTCTCTCTGTCTGTACAACCTCCTCTTGGATTCTGCCATCGGCCACACTAGTTGTTCAAGGCTTAGCTTAAGTCTTTCTTCCTTCTCAGATGCACTCTCCCAAAGGCTTTAACATTTAAACAGTAGAAGATAATCCATTTTTGCTGAGAAAATAATAGTGATTCTTCTCTTTATATCAAATTGCCCAGTTGGCATTCCCTTATGTTTCAAAGTTATCATATCTTCAGATTTGGCTGGACATGTTCTTCTTTAAGCTGTGATTCTAAGTTTAGAGCATCCTTCACAAAAATGCTGGGATGAAAACATTGCTTCTACCTACCTTGATTGGGAAACCTCAATATGTGGCTTCTTGGAAATGGCCTCGGAGACTTTTAACTCTATACGCAAAGAGTCTTCCTGGTGAGAGAGATCTTGGGCTGTATCATTATAAAAATGTAAAGCCCACAGAGCTGAAATGATGGAGGAGTTGGATGGTACTTCGTTGCAGGAACATTTGGGCCAGTCTCAGCAGAAAGTGAGCTTCAGAGACATCTTGAACAGGCTCAATTTGTCTCCCAACCCCTTTACTAGTAATATGTCATATAGATAGTCTTTTGTTGTAGTGAGACCATGACATCTGGTAAATGAGTGTGTTAGCCATGAAATGGGGTTTAGGTGAGGCAGTACAGAGTCTACTGTACTCCCCTGTCCAATTGGATTAGTCTTCTGCCATTCCTCCTTCTTGTCCCTTTTCCTCTTTGTCTTGGCTAATAATAAAACAAAAAGCCCTTTATACTGTTTTTTTTTTTTTAACCTGTGATACTTTTCTCTTCCCACAGCCTTCCCCCATCCTTACTGTTTTATCTTGCATCACCATCAAACCTCAGTTATACTTGGATTTACTTGAACTATCACACATATCACCAATGGCGTCCACACTTCTTTTTATCTATTTCCTTTTCCCTAAAATTATATCTCTATCTCTATCTTCTATCTATCTATCTATCTATCTATCTATCTATCTATCTATCTATCTATCATCTATCTCCTATCTCCTGTTTATTGAAGTTCAAGCCTGTCTCAGTCTAATTTGTTACACTCTTCATGGCATCTTCCAGGTCAAGCCATATGTAATTGACATTATCCTTTAAAGTTCATGATCATAGTTTGAATACAGTTTTTCATGTAAAATTCTTTAAATGATACAAACTAACATTTACCACTTGACAAGCCTCCAGGGCCCTAGTATGCTCATATCCCTCCTACTCTTAGACACACAGACATACACGTGTAGCTGTGTACTTCACCATTGTATAAGACAATACATATTGCCCTGGTGCTTTACTTAGTTTACAATTTAGTAACCATGGTATATTGGAGCTGAAAGTACTGGCTCACAAGGACCTATTGTGGGAGTCTCTTCACATTCCCTCATTCAGTCATCGTAGCCTGAAACTGATCGTTTCTCGTATTTATGCCACAGGAAGCAAGCAGCACTGCCCACAGGGTTCTCTCCCCACTGGAGAGCTGCCTGTTAGATGATGGAGTCTTCCCCTGTACCTGGTCTGTGCTAGGCCCTTTCTAGTGACGAGAAGATTCTATCATACAAACCATCAAACTACCACAAAGAACACTTTCAGATTGGACAATCTTCTCATATCTGTTTGCTCATGTTGATCTTATTTGTCTTAATTTTGAAGAAATTTAACCCTGTGCATGAGTACTTTCTATTTAGTCACTCCCTAAACAAAAGCATCCAGACTGCATACCCATCTTCAACTTCATCAAGCCTGGTGAGGTATTCTCATTTTGGCACATGGTTATGAGTCTTTTTCTCAGAGTTAACTTCACTTTTGGGTTGACTCAAATGTGGATGTTGTATTACAATGTCAGTGCCTCGTGGAGGCCTTTGCGATACCATCGGGCTCTTTAATATTTGTATGTGGCTGAGCTTCAAACTGGCAAGTTCCTGAGGCAGATAAAAGCAAAACTGCTGTTGTGCTGAAGTATCGCGATTAGTGGAAATATGGAGGTAATGATGATAGCAATGACGATAACAGTAAAATCGCTTTTATGGCTTCCAATATGGCTGCCAATGGCTGAAAAACCACTGATAATATAAGTTTATATCTTTTTATTGTAGGAGTGGGGCTGCCTATAAAATCATTCAAGGGATTCTCTTGGGGTGTTGGGTCTATCCTAGCTTTCTGATTATACAAACTCGTTTCCTTTGGTATCTAATTTTTGATGTGAAAAAAAAAAATGTTAACTCTAAGTCTTTGCTCAGGACGGTTAATTTAACCACGGTGGCCTAACATCACAGTCTGTGACTGTAATTGTTTCAGAGCCCAGTTTCCAGACACACAGGAGATGAAGTGCTCAGAATAACTCAGGCGCCTCTTCTAACGCCTTCACTTACAGACCCCAGGTAGAAAACGGGGATTCTGCAGTTTGTTTTTACAGGCTGTATTGATCCGATCTGCAGAATTTCTTTCCTCTACAGCTAAATCAGTAAATTCCACACTTAGCTGGCAGTTTCCTCTAGTATGTTTAAGGACAGTAGAATTTGGAGTCACGAGACAATATATTGTCACTGTTACTGGTCCTGGCACATTGCTATTAAGAGGAGTCTATAAAATTCTTGCCAGTGTGTGGAAAAATCACTACTGCTCAACCCCGGGATGAGGTAAGCCCTTTGAAAGCAAGATATACCTCTTTGGGCTCTCCTGCCCATGTCTTTGGTAGCCTGTGATGTGACTTGGCATTTCGAGGTTTTATACTTTAAGGAGTACAGATCCTTTGCCAGGGATCTTCCTTGCCCTTCTCTGGCAGAGTGCGGACCTGCTCATGCGCAGTGAGCTTCATAGCATAAGCCTTAAACTTTGCCGCATCCTCCCCCCCACCCCCCCACCCCGCCCCACACATTGTATTTTACATGTTTTCTAGTGATTCTCTGGTTTTATTCTTTGAAACTACATTGAGGAGTGTTAGGTCTCAAACCCAGGGAAAATGACTAACTAGGGTGCTTATTTACATATCAAACCTGACTCTGGCCGCCAAGTTCTCCCAGCATCTCTCAGTCCTTACCTGTTGGGTACTGTTGGCTGGCATACCCAGCCCCTACCTTAAACTTCTCTAGTCCAGAGTCTAGACTGGACCTTTCTGTCACCCAGCTTCTCTGATTCCCATATAACCCAGAAATCTTGCTTATGTTGCTCTTGTTCCCTTTTGGTCCCTGTCATTCTTTTGGTCCAGCTCTCCTGCTGACCCTCACCCCTTGGTCTGCAGCTCCTCTCTTGCTTTCCCTCCCTCCTCCTCCCATGGCCCAATTCAGTCTGGATTCTCTCAGATGTCTCTGCCTCTGCCTGTAAAATATGTAATGTTTTATGTATATGCATATATATATATATATATATATATATATATATATATATATATATCATATAATATTTAATATGAGCTCCCTTACAGACAATTCCCCCAGTCAGAACAAAGCTGCTGACCTGCCTTTCCTAAGGTATGTATGGATCTTTGGTTTCTGCTGGCTTTCCCATCTACCATATTTGATTCTAGAGTCCCGTTCTTCTGAGAGTTGCCTCAGCTCCTAGAGCCTTTTAAACCTTCCCAAGGCACATGCACAGGCAATTGTCTCTCAGCTCTCAGCTCTGGCTTTCAGAGCTATACCAGCGTGGGCATGTCTTTCAACCAAAGGCACTGACCCATCTACATTTCAAGTTTCTTCTCTTCTCTCTAGGAGCCACGAGAAATCCCGCAACTGCCATAGGCCCATTTGTTCCATTCAGCTATCTCTCCTGCAGCCTTCCTGCAGCTTCTAACCTCAGCTCCTGCTAAATGTCCCTCTCTTGTCTAGGAGCTGCTTGCTCTGTCTCTTCCTTTAGCACCCCTTGCTTCTCCTCCCTTAGACAGAGACCTGTCCTCTGAGACCCCTTTCTCTGTCACTCAGCTCCCTCCTAAATATCTCCCAACTTCTTTAGGCCTAGCTGGGCCACCTACATCTCTCTGAGCTCTGTCTTGCAGCTTGTAGGAGCCCTCTCTGTGGTTGTATTTTCTGTGATTCATTTTGGGATCCTTTTTCTCTTCCCCCACAGACTCAGATTTTATTAAAGTCTCACTATGTTACTACAAACAGCTTGGTCCCAGTACAAATCAGTGGCCAAGATTGGCGTGTTCGATTTTCACGTTCTCTCCTATCGTAACATCATCTGACACTGAACCAACACGTGATCCTCAAATCTCTAACATCTAACCTTGCTCTGCTCTATGCTTTCGAAGGTCTCTGATCTCTAAGGTTTCTCTACTTCCCTTGTCAAAACATGTCTCTTAAGACTATACTGTAAACTCTATGCCAGGATCGATTAGTTCATTGGATATGGTTTAAAGAAAAATCTATAAAATCTCCAACAAAAATTAGCTGAAAACTTGGAAAAAAACTGATAATTAAAAAAATCTATACATAGGCAATCTTAATTTGCTACAGGATATTATATGTGATTAGACTCTTGTTTAGGCTATACATACATACGTGTGTGTGTGTGTGTGTGTGTGTGTGTGTGTGTGCGCGCACATGTTTGTATTCAACTATTGTTTAAAAAATAGACCTACTTAGGAAAACAGATGTTTTAGGCAACAACCATGTGACTTGTCTCTTTTTTGACTGGTGACTTCCTTAAGATGGAAGCAGCCATGTGACTAGCAGCCATCTTTACTAAGGTTAAAGAGTGCATGCCACGTGACGTCATGATCATCTTAACATGACCACATGATATAAAGCAACAATCATAAAACTTCTTAATCCTAATGTTTTTTATTATATCTATTTTTTAGACTAAGGAGACAACAGACAGTCTCAAAAGTATTTTAGATTAATATACATTTTTGTAAAGTTTATAAATAACTAAGGTTATAAAAATATATTCAGGTTAAAACAAGAACTGACTTCGAGATATAGGTTTAACTACTCACGTCTTGCTAATGCTCAACATCAAGCTTCTAAAACAATTTAAATATGGAACAACTTATGTTTTATTAAAAAGGTTTATAAATTCCTAAGGTCTACTCAGGTTCACAGTGATACATGTCTAACCTCTTTGTCTTCGCTGTTAAACTTTAGCTATTTGGATAAACTAGATTATACAAGAAACTATAATATTCTATTATGGTACACTATGAAAAGGATTAAGAATGTTCATAGGCCTCCTATGGACTATATTTATGGCTTAAAGTTTACTACACCTATGACTTAAACTTTTATTTTGATGCTAAAGGATTTTCAATTAAATATTCAACTCTTTTTTTAAAAAAAACTTAAGCTAAACAGGAAGAAAGCTGTAAAATCATAGTTTTATATAAGCTACTAACTTGTTATAAACTATTAAAGATAATTAAGACATACAAGTTAAAATGTTCTTAAAGGTAAGCCAAAAACAAGTCACTAAAACCAAGTAAAGTTTGTTTAATTCAGGTATACTTAATGGATGTTCTTCAAACCCTTCAGAGAGCTGCTGACTATTCATTTAAACTGCTTAATAAAAAAAAACTTCCCATTATAAGCAGAAATGCCAGTTTCTAGAAGCAGCTCTAAGGTTTCCAAATAAGACAATGGGACACCAATAAATGCACTTAGATTGTGGTAATACCAACCACTGGATAAAAGTGCCCCACGCTTCACCTGCTGCCTGGGCTCTGTCTAAACTGTGGACATTATTGAATTGTTTGTCCTACTCTGCCTAACTCAAGGTAGGTCAGTCTTCCTAAGTTTCTTTCTCCATATGAAAACCTCTCAGACCTTTTGAATCTGGCATCCAAAGGCTCATGCTGCTCTGTGTGATAGCTGAAGATTTAATGTTGCCCAATATGACAGCCCTAGACTGACCACTGCCTTCAATCAAGCCATGCACACTAAGGTAGCCTTGTAAGTAGTGGGTAAGTCTCTCTCATTTTCATTGATGTGTAGGCCATTTGAATTACACTTCCTGGTAAAACTTTTCCTTCTCAGATCTCTGATGCCATTCACTACTAGGCTCACTGTAGCTTTGTTAGTATAATAGCAACAAGCAAACCAGCTCCTTCCCCAACAACTGCTTTGT
Source organism: Grammomys surdaster (assembly GCF_004785775.1). Lineage (NCBI taxonomy): Eukaryota > Metazoa > Chordata > Mammalia > Rodentia > Muridae > Grammomys > Grammomys surdaster. Next base: position 245,551 of record NW_021619362.1, on the reverse strand, counting down.
CTTCATATGAGGCCTCAAGTGCTCCTAGATCTCCTGCTGGAAAAGGCAGGCACAAACAGTTTATCTTGCTACCAGACTCTGAAAAGAGATAAGCTCACAGATTCATTTAACTCCAAATCATTTTGGGGTTCCCAAGCATTTACTGTGCCTCAAATTATACACAGTGGTAATGTTAACACATATAAAACTTTTATCACTTTTGATTAACTTAAAATATTCTTGTAAGCTTTAGGGACTCAACTTGGATCCACCTGTCCCTGACAAATGGACTCCATCTTAGGACTGTTGATGAAGACAGGTCTCCCCATTTGCCTCATGCACCTATTCTTGAGAGGGGACTCTCTCTTTCTTCTTCTCTGGTCTTGGGAGTCCCCTCCCCCAACCACCAAGACCAAGGGTCTAGAGGTTTCAAGTGTATATGAAAGATAAAAAGTTTCCACTAAACTACTTAACTCAGCCTTTTGCCCCTAGTCTAGCTGTTCTAGGAGCTTTCAAGCCAACTGTAGATTCCTTCAGCATCTCGTCAGCACCAGCTGTTGTCCCCTTGGAATGTGGATCCTAGAGGGCTCCAGAGTGACTAGCTCCTGGTGGTTCAACTTCACAGACTGCTCTAACAGGGCCTGCAGTTCCCTAGTCCCAGATGGTCTGTCTGGCAGAACCTGGGCACAGGGTAAAACAGCCTAAACTCCTCACTCTTCCTAGTCTTAGCCAGCATCCTAGCTTTCTCGGGCCCCCAACAACATCTCCCCAATGTCAGCGGGAAGTAGTCATAAAAAAGTTTATGTTGCCCCTGATTATTTAAGAAGTGCATGCTTTAATACTCCTATTATAGAGATGAGATTGGAGCTTAATGGATTAATCATAGTCACACAGCTAATAACAAAACAATAGCAGTGACAACAATGATGGTGATGTTGATGATGATGGTGGTCATGGTGATGGTGGTGATGATGGTGGTGGTGGTGGTGATGATGGTAGTGTAATAGAACTAGGAGAGTGAGTGCCAGAATTTTCGGAAGTGGAATTTCTTTAACAATTCATTTGTGTCATGTGACGCTTTTTCTAGAAGCTGTCATGTGAGTGAGCATGTTTATGGACCTGTTTAGAAGTAGTTCACTGGGGGGCAGTTCCACTCTTCTTTGCCAGGATACCAGCAGTCCAGTTCAATAGCAAACACCAAACAAGAGCCAATAGCAGGGGCACCATCCAGCAGAAATGACAAGGCTGAAATCGGCATGAGTCAGTGGATGTGGCCAAATCAGCCAGAGTACCATGAGAAGTTCTCTCTATGAAATGAAGACCAGTGGAGACCAGTGAAGAAGCAAAGCATTTGCACAGAGTAGCAATGCAAGAGCATTCTTTTACTGTATGGAGGGTTCCATTTATATTCTTACTAAACATCATATGCTCTCTCAAGGGTCTGTTTTCAGCAAAGCATCACATGACTGCTCACATGACAGCTTCCAGAAAAACGTCACATGACACAAATGAATTGTGTCACCACCACCACCACCACCATCATCATCATCACCATCACCATCATTATTGTTGTCACTGTTATTGTTTTGTTATTAACCTTCTCTCTCTGCAACCTCTGGCCAGTGGGCTAAAAGGGAAGTTGAAGTGGTTAAGGACCCTAAATAAAGTAGATTTTTGAAAAAAAAAAAATCTAAGTCTACAGTTTTCTGTTTAGAGACTCGGACATTTCCTAAGATGTGCATCCTTCAGTCTCCTCTTTAAGTTTTCTTTGGGTCCTGATTGGCCAACGAATTCTTTGAAGTGCAGCCAATTACTCATCAAGAACAAGAGCTAAAGGTAAGAGAGCAAACCCTGGAGTGTTTCCTCCTTTCCCCCCTAATTTAAAGCTATTTTAGGTACAAATTCTGCAAGGCCAGCCTGCTCCTTATCCCTTCTAAGGCTGGCCCAATAACTAACTAGCTCACTGATCTTATTGTGTTTTCACCTTAGGTAGGCAAAACACATTCTTTAAAAAGGAAAAAGAAAAGAGAGGGAGCGAGAGAGAACACACACACTTATCCACCTCTCATAAGCATTAAAAAAAATAGTATTTCAGAGAACAAAGAAAATGCTTGATTCCACAGGCGCTCCTGCTTAAAAGAGGTCTTGCTAAGTGCGAGCTTGTGAAAACACAAAGGGGCCACAGCTTCCCTGGATTGATGTTTATCTCCACAGAGTGATACAACTCACACTAATCAAAGTTTTTACTGGGTTCAGAAATGCCAAACCAGCACATTTTGTATGCCTGTTCCCCCAAACACACTGTCTGTAAGGGAAAAACATCTGCATCTAAAACAAGACAATTAACAAGAAGACAGGCGGGATGCTAATGCCTCCGCTCTATTTTTGGTTGCCAGCTAACAGAGGCGCAGAAGCAGGGAGAGCATGTACACCTCCCTCTTTTTTCATAAAAAAAATTAAGTTGTGGTTAAATATATGCAACACAACATTTCTCTTTTAACCATTTTTGAAATGTAAAGCTCAGTGGATGAAACACGTTCACGCTGTTGTTCAGCCATTACTACTATCTCTAGGACCTTCTTCTCATCTTCCTGAACTAAAATTCTGTGCTCAAGAAACACTAACTTATCACTCCTTTGTACATTAGCAACGTACAATAACGCTCTAATTCATTTCTCCAAGTGTCTGATTTTGGGGTAGGAGGAATCAAAACATATGTATGTGTGCTCATTGGCTTATCTCACTTAGCATACCGTCCACAATATCCCTTCATGGTGAAGCATATGTCAGATGTGTTTTTCTTTCTAAAGCTGAGTAAATATTCCACTACATCTTTGTACCTCATTTTATTTATGCATTCATCATCTATCCATGGACTCTAAGGTGCACTTATCTCTTGGTAATTGTGGATAATGCTTCTTGGAAGATGGCTATGCAAGCATCAGGTCATGCAGAAGTTTCATAGCTAGAACATATGGTAGTTCCTGATTAGACTAACAACCCTTCTTGAGACTTTCCCCTGCTAAGTTAAACTTCTCAACTTAGAACTGTTCTGAGACAAAGAACTGGAGACAAGAATTATTTGAAGTCTGGGTCTCTTCTTATTTTAGAATGAAGACAATTACTGATACACTGATGGAGAATTTTGATTGGCACTGTGAACAAATGAAGAAGTAGTAAACATTTCTGGGGCCTAGAAGAGAGCAAGGTGAGTGCTAGTTAATTTCCCACTGTCTGACACTGAGTCAGCTCCGGCCTGTGCAGTTCTACCCAGGAAGCCATAGGAATGCAATTTCTTGGAAATCTCTTTCTCATGAAGTATTTTCTCTAAGATTCGCACACACACACACACACACACACACACACACACACACACACACACAC